>NW_009928684.1:32192-45102 GCF_000696875.1 Nestor notabilis
CCCTCCTCTCTGGCAAAGCATGAGACTGAGAAAGTCCTTGGTCGGAGTAAACATTACTTAGCAACAACTAAAAACATTGGTGTTATCAGCGTTGTTCCCAGACTGAAAGTCTAAAACACAGCACTGCACCAGCTACTAAGAAGGAGAAAACATGACTGCTGTAGCTGAACCCAGGACAGTTGTACATCTGATAATGCTGCCCTTCACCTTTCAATCAAATGCTTTTTTGTTTCATTTCTGTCATGGTTTAACCCCAGTAGGCAGCTAACACAGCTCACACAGCTCACTCGCCTGCAGCAGGAAGGGGGAGAGAATCAGAAGGGTAAAGTGAGAAAACTCATGGGATGAGATAAGGACAGTTCAATAAGTAAAGCAAAAGCTGCAAGCACAAGCAAAGCAAACCAAAGAATTCATTCACCGCTTCCCATGGTCAAGCAGGTGCTCAGCAACCTCCAGGAATGCAGGGCTCCACCACACATTATGGTTACTTGGGAAGACAAACACCATCACTCCAAATGGCCCTCTTCCTTCTCTTCTCCCAGCTTTATATGCTGATCACGATGCCATATCATCTGGAATATCCCTGTAGTCAGTTGGGGTCACCTATCCTGGCTGATCCTCTCCCAGCTTCTTGTGCACCCCCAGCCTGCTCACTGGTGGTGTGCTGTGAGGAGCAGAAAAGGCCTTGGCTCTGTGTAAGCACTGCTCAGCAATAACAAAAAAACCCCTAACTTATCAACACTGTTTTCATCACAAATACTAACCACAGCACCATACAAGCTACTATACCCTAACCAAAATCAGTACAACCCTTTGCTAACGTTTTTCATATAACTGGAACAGTTGAGACTAAAACCATGGCAAAAGAGGTTGTTTCAGCCAATAAATAAATAAATAAATAGATAGAAGATAGATAAATAAATAAATACAGTTATTGACTAGAATGTAGAAAAGATACTCTATGTTAAAATGGGGGATCAGAAAAAGGTCTCCTTCCCTCTGTCTATAGGTACTTCAGCTATTCTGATCCCACAGGTTGTGTGTTCTTGTGTGTTTCACTTTTCAAGGTGAGGGCCAAAACCAGACAATGAAAGAGAAGATGGAAGAAAAAAGAACCTTCACAAGCAAGAAATAGAGATTATGTTGACGGCATGTATCTAAGCAAACTAAAATAAAGATCCACCCCTCAGCTTCTGAATCCCTGCTTCCAGGCATTCACTGATCACGTTTGTAGTTTGGTGTTCTTTAATAGGTTTTTCACTTTGAAGAGTTTAATCTTCCTTACAGTTTAATCTTCCTTTCAAACATGATTTTCTGACTATTGTGTTGGCCCAGTTGCCTCACAGGACATTGTATTTTAATGTTACTTTCCAGAACTAAAAAGTCTTACATCTTTTGGCAAAATTAGTTTTACTGAATGTCTCATGTGGCAGGAGTCAGCTCTAGTTGCTCAACATTTCTCTACTTCTATTGCATTTATGTTTGATCTTGTCCATGACTGAGTCACTGTGCAGGAAATTTTGCAATCATTGTTCTTTGAGAATTTTTATTATCATAGTAATTTTGTTGAGAGCCAATTAAATCATGTTGGTAAGACATGTTTGGACAGTAACAGGAGACTGCCTTGTAGCAGCAGAAAAATACTTAGTAGTAGTGTCAAATCACGTCAAGTAGCAAACCTCAGGAACAGAGACATGTATTTCAGCTTGATTTTTAGAGCAGGTTGCATGACCAAAATAGAGACTAAGAGGCAAGCTGATGTAGACTGGATATTTGTGCATCTAGTGATGGATAGGTGGAAGCAATACTTCTAAATATATTTCTCTCCTCTTTCTTTTCTCTTTTATTTTCTCTGTGCATTAAAATTGTAATGATTTTTATATAAGCTCAAAGACATAGTTGGTGCAATATTTCAACTTTTTTTTTTTTTTTTGAAACTTGGCTTGAAAATTGTGTTGAGCAACTCATATTCACACAGCCATTATCTACATTTAAGCTAACTAGTTTTGATATGTGTTTTCTGCCTTGATCTTAACTACTTCTAATATTCTCTTCATTCTTAGTATGATGCTATCAGCTGTCCCAGATTCTGTACCTACTATGTCATCAAAAGTTTTCTATGCTTCATAGCAAGATGTTCACCAGTTCCTGCACAGCTATATACTTACTAGTTGATCCAGACAAACAAAACCTGTTTTCTTTGTGCATTTGAGTTTCACAGCCTAGGGTGCATATAGCCTTGACTTAAATAATATCAACAAATTTGTCACTTGATGGCTTTTTATTAAACCTCT
Organism: Nestor notabilis; assembly: GCF_000696875.1. Lineage (NCBI taxonomy): Eukaryota > Metazoa > Chordata > Aves > Psittaciformes > Psittacidae > Nestor > Nestor notabilis. Next base: position 34,487 of record NW_009928684.1, read on the forward strand.
CTCCTTTCTGCTTTTATTGAAATGACCTTGTCTTTCCATGTGGAGTGCCACAGACAAATACGGTAGCTGTTGCTGAAGGCTACTAGAAAAATATTATATCCCCATGTATCTCTAAATTTAGTGAAATTTGATAAGAAATCCATGAAGAACCTCATGCAATATTAATTTAGTGATGGCTTCTTACTGTGTCAGACAGAAAAGAGGTTTATAGCAGACCCCAGATCTTACATTCCTGTGATAAGCTGCTGGGTCATACAGTCCCTGCATGAAGCAAGAGTGCCCAAGTCATTGGAACAGTGTCTATGTTGTTGACATTTTTCTCTAGAGCATTTTGAAGTGAATGTCCCAGTCATCCCCACTTACTGCTTGCCAGTGCAGTTCTCAGACCAGTTTTGGTACCAGCAAACTGGATTTGTTTAGGAGGAAACTCAATCAAAAGCTCTTCTCTGTGTGTTCATCAAACACACTCATCACCGCGAAGGAAGATGTAAAGATTCAGCCAATGAACAGCACTTTGAATAGCCTCTAATCACAGGAAGGGGACATTCAGGTCAGAGAACCAGGCTAAATCTTGACTGAGGCCACCTGAAATTGCCCTAACCATCTTCTGCATGTAAACAGAGGCCTTAGCACCAAATGCTGTAACCCACTGATCCAGTGTTCATGTGCAAGATTGCTTGCTAATGTAAACATTAGCAGGAGCCCGAGACTCCTACAGCCCCTGGCTGGATTAACCTTTTGGGGTCTGGTTGCCCTTTTGTGTGGTGTGCATGGAGATTCTGGAAACCCCACCTTGTGCTAGCAATTTCCAACTAATTTGCAGCAGTTCAGCTCCTGGATTTTAAATGAAATTTTAAAAGTGAGCGATTGCTCCCTTGTAACCAAACAGGTCTATGCAAATGACGAATCATCTCCAAACTAATTTTTTAGGGTCTTGTCTCACAGTAATGAACTTATTCCACAATTTACTCATGCAAAAATGTTTCAGCTTACTATAAGTAAAAGAGTAAACCATAGTTTCAAAGTTAAGTCTGTTCTCATGATACATATTGATCTCTCAAACTCATTCTCTCTAAAACAGACTGTATGTAGAATTTTATTAAGACATAAATGTTGAATGATTTGCCTATTTTTTGTTGCAATATCCATCACAGTATGGGCCATAGAGAGGAAACATGTACTTTACATAGCCTGGGATGGATGTGTTGACTGTCAGCCTCTTACCCTAATGTCACAGAAAGTCAATTAATACCTCCTATTTTTAATCTCAATTCACATACGTCTTAGTACATTTATACTCTAAAATTATGCCAATAGCTAAATAATGTTCTGCTTCCATTCTTGTCAATTGCCTTTTGCATTTTCTGTTTCTACCTTACACATGTTCCCGTCATTAATGAAACCAACTTTCAGTTGTAGCTGTATTTCTTACTGACAGTAACACTGCAGCACTAATAGCTTCATGCACAAATGGCAAGGAACGGAGTCTTCTGTCAGATCTGTCAGTCTCTGTACTCACAGATCTAAGTGTACATAAATGTGTGTGAAATTGATAGCCCAACACCTTGCTACAAGTCTGCAATCAAAAATACAACCACTACTTCCAGGATCAGCTGATTACACAGGCTATCTCCTGCTTAACTCAAACCATGCTTTTCAGCTGCAATAATAACTAATCAAACTTCATTTGGTTTGTTACAACACCTGCCCTGCTTTGACAGATTAAACCATCTCTTATCATTCAAGCAGAACTAACTGTCCTGGAACTATTTAATTGTCCAACAGCTTGCAAGGTATCTTCCCTGCTAAAATCACATCAAAGGTATTCTTCATTCCATCTACACATTTTCTTCTTTTTTTTACATATATATTATTATGCGCATGTACATCTTCCCAAAAAAGTTAGGAAGTGTTTAAAGGTTTGGAAAATGAGTTCCAAAATGTGTATTTGTCAGAAGGGTGGCACTGCAATTTACTCCAAAAACTGTCGCAGGGGACATATCAAGCAATGATATTCACGAGTGAGTTCCAGCTTTTCTGTAACTATTGAATCTCAGAAAATTCATAGCGTTGTATTTCTGGCAGGCATGTATTGCATCACTGGCTGAACTCTGCTCTTCTCTGCAAAGCCATTCCCAGAAAAACAATGCAGAGCAGAGCCGGCCTGGCATGTTCTCCCAGGCTTGGCACCTCCCATGACACCTCAGCAGCAAAAGCTGCCTCGCCAGGGTGCAGAGCTAACAGTGTAGAGATGTGCACCATTAGTACAGCGAAGGATGCAAGAAATAAGACAGATATTGCTGCCAGAAACTCATTCCTGCCTACAGGTCATACTTAAGTAAGAGTTTCAGCTGGCCTGTCCTATCACGTTTCTTATTTTAATGGGTAAATACTATAAAAAGAATACTGAGAGCAGAAGATACTTTTTTCAAGTAGTCTGTGGGGTACTTAGAAAGAAAAGCATATTCCTTCAAAAGCAGTGGCTCTGAGATCTTTCATGCCATGTATCATACCTTACCCTCATACATGAAAACGCAGTACCAGAAGAGGGTGTCAATGCAAACATCTAACAGAAATCAGACCAGACTTTGACGAAATTAAATAATTTTAACAATAATGGTGAGGGAGGTAGACTTTCATCAGTCAGCATTTGCACCTGACTTCATTCAAAGCACAAAGTGAGCCTTTAAGTGAACAAAGAGGGCACAACTATTTCTAACAACTTCCCGTCACCATTTTCCTGGTAGGAATGAACCAGTCTTTCTTTTCTCTTTATAATCATGCTACAGACCAGTGTAATCAATGCTACAACATCACCAGTACCAAATGAATGAGACAGCTATTCTAAGAAACAATCTCATTATATAAAACATCACTAGTTGGAGAAAAAGTTTTGGTGTTTTTGTCCTGAATCTATACTGCACACTAGGCTTAATATCTTACCAAACAATTTTTTTTTCTACCATATAATTTTTGCAGGATAGATAAAAACTAATGAAGCTAACACTACAGAGGTTATGACTGTCTGTAGTGTTACCTCACATAATGGTATTATCTTTGAATTTCATTTTTATATTATTTCCTTCATCGTTTTTAAGTGTAAAATATTACACGTTGTGTAAATTCTTGTTAGCTTAAAAGCCACTGTGATGCTGAAGTTCTAGCTATCATCTGGTTAATTCAAGTTCTGAGGAACAATTAAAATTCTACTTTCAGTAACATATACAGCTGTTGATCATCAGCAAAGGCGCTTTTGTGTTACTACAGAATACAACAGTAGCGTGAGAAAATCATGTATCCTTCATGTATAGATTATTATCTAAAGGCTTCCTGTATTTATGTTAGTGCTGCATGTTTAACTTCTGCCCTTTTATTTTTGTTACTGATTTAGTGACTGCTTGAGCTATGTACAAAACAAAACCCAATTTATAAGGTGATCTTAAACGCATGTGTTAGGGTGGCAAGGAAAAGGTGCCAACTGCTTTTGTGTTCTAGAGCACAGGTGGAGCATAAAACCTAATCACGTACTCTTTGATCTGGTCAAATTATAGCCTCCTTAAAGAGGAAGGAAAGACATGGGTCTTTATGGGCCTATTTGATCTGTTTAAGCATTTATGTGATAAGTTTCTAGTGGTTTGGTTGTAGTTATGGAATGGCTTAATTACAGGTTGATCCAGCAAAGCTACCTGTACTTAGAGTTGTGTAATGCTTCCTTGTTTGCTCAAGACTACTTTCAGTCACTCATGATGGTTTCAGCAGATGAAGATCATTTGCATTGAAAATCTGAGTTGTTTGGGATCAGGTGGAGACTGATTTTTTCTCAACAGCATATTTACTTTTAGCTCAAAAATATAATGCTTTCTTAGAAAGTGAAAAAAAAGAAATTAAAACCATTGCATGCACACGCACACACACACAACATACCTGCTCAACAGTTTCAGTGTCTCAAGCTTTTTAAATAAAAGCTTGACTGTTTCCCAGGAATTACTCTACTGTCAGGTATCGGTATCATGCCTGTCACACTTGATCAAATCATGAGTCTGATTTGCACTTTGCAGATAACTCCTTAGTGTCTGTTGGTTCATATGTAAAGAAGTACCCTTCTGAAGCACGTTTCATCTAAGAATATTTGAGGTTGACTGAGGCTTTCCTTTCAGATGTCACTGTAACCGTAGGCCTTGTAACTGTAATTAGATACACAGGTGAAAATCATTTGACCAAATAGAGACCTTTATCTTCAGATTAAATGAATCATCATCCAAAACTCCATTGTCTAAATGTCTAATGTGAATTCACTGCAGGATGATAACCTCATTTGTAGACGTCTACATTTTTAAAGGCCTATGCTAAGTTATTTGCTTTTTCCTCACATACCTGGTACTGCCTCTCATGGGCAGAGAGCCCACTCGAATTCAGATGACACATGATCTGAACTGGAAGAAGAGAGGGTAAATTGCAACAAAAGCTCTTGATGTATGGAAAAATAAAAGACCTTTGGGGAAGTAAGAGGTGATAATAGTATTTACACAGTGACATGTCCTGGGGCCAGGGCTGAGAACAAAGAAAGCAAAGGAAAAGACAGTACCAGAGTAACTGGGATGTGGAGGCTATAGCTAAAGAGGACAAGTCCTAAAATAGGAAGAGGAAGCTGGGCTCAGAGAACAGAACAAATTGCTTTGGAAGTTGCTTGAACATAAATAATGTTGGTATCCAAACCAAACTGTCCAAAACAACGTGTCACTTCCGTAGATCTTCTTGCTCAGGTTCACTGATCAGTATTACCTGGGCAATTTTTAATCTAGAAAATCTGATTTTTACTCATAATTTTTTTTAATGTCACAGTTTTATCTGAAAACATTACAGAGGTTTGAGTATTTGTGTTGGTTCTCCTGAATATATACTGAAGAGCAATAATTAATGAATATTTGGGTGTAAATCAACAATACTTCATAAGCAAACACACACTATCTTTTAAGATAAATCTACTAATGTTGTAAGGCCAAAACAAAACCCATGGCAAATAATGATAGCTTTCATGGTAGCCTATTTTCAGTATAAGTAACTCTGTTAGACAAGTCAGTGCTCTTCTCATCTCAGGTACATCTCTGTTCTAATAACACAGTCCTTTTAATCTAAAAAGCTTGCTTTAGATGCATTCAGAAAGCTTTGGCTGGGATTAAAAGAACAAGAACAGCACCATGTGTAATAGCCTTCTGATAAAAGAATGCTTTGCCCCTTTGCCCCTCCCCTGGGAAAATACTTAAAACCAGGAAAAAAAGATCAGTTGGAAAATCCAAAGCACATTTTCATCATGGTACTTAAATATAGCCTCAACATGAGGTTGGCTGAGGTGACTCGATTTCAAGCCTTTTTTCTCTTGCCTCCCACAAGTTTCTTCCCAGCTCAGTTGCCCTAGCACTCAGAACTGTGAATGTAACAACCCTCCACCTCATGAGTACGGCCAGCAAACAAATGCTGAGCCCAGAGCTCTGACACCTGGCTCCCAGTGAGTGCCAGCTCCATTGTTGCCTGTGCACCCACACTCACAGAATGGTTTGGGTTGGAAAGGACCTTAAAGATAATCTAGTTCCAAATGGTGGGTTGGAACAGTGGGTTGCTCAAAGCCTCATTCAACCTGGCCTTGAACACTGCCAGGGATGGGACAGCCACAGCTTCTCTGAGCAACCTGTTCCAGTGCCTCACAACCCTCACAGTAAAGAATTTCCTTATATCTAAACTAAATCTACCCTCTATTTTAAAGCCACTCCCCCTTTCTCCTATAACTATTGTGTTATAAAAATTCCCTTTCTAGCTTTTCTGTAGATGCCATTTAGGTACTGGTAGGCTGCTATAAGGTCTTCCCTGAACCTTCTCTTCTCTAGGCTGAACAACCCCAGCTCTTGAAGCCTGGCTTCAGAGGGGAGGTGCTCCAGTGCTGTGAGTATTTTCATGGCCCTCCTCTGGACTCACTACAACTGCTCCTCCCCTTACAGACCCCACAACATCAGGTAACACAGGGTTGGAAGGAATAGCACCCTTTGTATCAGCTATAGCTGAAGCACATCAATTGCCTGAATATTGACAGCAGGTGAATCATGAAGCAGGTTCATCCCCCTCAAAGCCGAGGAGGAACCAGGCGTGCTGTCAAGAGAGGCATCTGAGCTCACTGACCCCAAGCCACGTAGAAGCATCAGAAGCAAGCAGCAAGTGATAGCAGTAGGCAACTCCCTGCTCCAAGGGATGGGCACATCCATCTGCCAACCCAGTGTGCTGTCTAGAGCACTGCTTGCCAGCTGAGAGCTTATGAGTAAGGATTAAAGAGCAGACGAGTATGGGCAACAAGGTAGTGAGTGTCTTCTATGAGCTCCTAACCAGGAAGAACAACTGGATAGGCCATGTATGGACAGCTAGAGGTAGCCTCCCATTTCCAAGCCCTGGTCCTCATGGGCGTGTCTTAAATACTTCGCTATCTGCTGCAGGGGCAACAGAGAAGGGCACAAGCAATCCAGGAGGCTCCTAGAGAGCACTGATGTCAACTTCATGACACAGTGAGAGAGGAGAGAGGGACGTGCACTGCTAGACTTCATACTCACCAACAAGGAGGAGCTTATCAAGGTCAAAGGCAGCCTTGGCTGCTGTGACCATAAAACAATGGAGCTCAGGATCCCAAGTGGATGGAACAGCACAAAAAGGAAGACCACAGTGCTGGACTTCAGGAGAGCAGTCTTTGGCCTCTTCAAAGATCTGTTTGGTGGAGTCCCATGTGATAAGGACCTGAAGGGAAGAGTCCTAGAAAGCTGGAAAATATCCAAAGATCATCCCCTCCAAGCTCAAGAGAGTTCCATCCCGATGAATAAAAAGTCAGGCAAAAATGCCAGGAGGCCTATATGGATGAACAGGTTTCTCCTGGAAAAAAAAAAATCAAACACAAAAAGCATACAGAAGATGGAAGCAAGTACAGGTAATGTGGGAGGAATACAAAAACACTGTCTGAGTAGTCAGGGATGCAGTTAGGAAAACTAAAGCACAAATGGAAATTAATCAGACCAAGGATGTCAAAGACAGGAAGAAGGGTTTCCCTAAGTACATTGGTGACAAAAAGACTAAGGCAGATGTCATTGCAAGTCCATCCTTTGCAATATTTGATCGATCGTGGCAACTGGGGGAAGTGCCCAATGACTGGTGGAAAGTAGCTATCAATCATCCCTGTCTTCAAGAAAGGCAAGAAGGAGGACCCAGGGAACTGCAGGCCAGTCAGCCTCAGCTTGATCCCTGGGAAGGTGATGGAGCAGCTAACCCTGGGAACTATTCGTCAGGTACATGAACAACAAGAAAATCGTGAGGAGTAGTCAAGCATAGCTTCACCAAGGGAAGTCATGCTTGACCAACTTGATAAACTTCTATGATGAAATGACTGGCCTGCTACGTGAGGAGAGAGCAGTCCTAATTGTCCACTGGGATGTCAGTAAGGCCTTTGATAGTCTCCCATTAGATCTCATAGAGGTGTTGTTGATGTACAGGCTACATAAGCAAACATGGAGGTGGACTGAAAACTCGCTTAAAGACCAGGCCTAAAGGGTTGTGATCAGCAGTGCAGTCTCGTTAAAGGCCAGTAACTAGTGGTATACACCAGGGGTCAATATTTGGTCCAGTCCTGTTTAACATCTTCATTAATGATTTAGAGCAGAGCGTGCCCTCAGCAAGTCTGCTAATGACACAAAAACAGGATAAGTAGCTGTTATGCCAGAGGGTCATGCTGTCATCCAGAGGGACCTCAACAGGCTGGAGAAATGGGTCAACGAGAACCTCATGAAGCTCAACAAGAGAATTGTTAAGTCCTGCACATAGGGAAGAACAATCCCAAGCACCAACAATGCAGTCCCTCAATCATAGTATCACAGGGATTATATGATGCCTACAATACTAATATCCTGCAGCTTGATGACTGCCAAACATCTGAAAGTTTGGGTTATTTGCTGCCATTGGTTTTCCTTAAGAGGTTTTGAAAATAGGCACTGTATTTTTTGCAATTTATCAGTGAGGTGACAGAGTAATGCTTTGTAATTTTAAGATCTTGAATTTATCTAGTGTTCTATGATCACTTTAGAAGCACTAAGAAAGCCCCGCAGACAACTGGCCAGCTTACACTATAAAACTTCAGCTCCCTACTGCTCATGTTGCAAAGACATGATTAGATATTGAGAAATCCATACAGATCCTCTTCAGAAATAGGCATGCTTATCTTTCATGTACAAGAAATGACTAGTTTTTGTAGATACTTTTATTTTGCAAAACATTTATTACTCACTGTTGTACAAAATACACCTAAGACATGACATTAAGATGTTTACACAAGTAGGTAGTTTGCAAATTACCTAGTTGAAAAGAACGAATCTTCACAATTTTTAAGGTGATTCAAGACAGTAACAGCGAGTGAATTACACATTTTGAAATATTTCATTTGTAAGCTTTACACAAATGTTATTTGGTACTAGTATCTGTAAACCTTAATGCTTATACAAAGTTTTCATTCACGTGATTAGAAGATACAATGAAAATAATGTTTTACAGTTCATTTTCTAAAGCATTTCAATTACCTTTCTACTCTTGGTTTTACAGAAATAGCTGGTTCAGTTCAGAACTTTAACTTTTAAAAGACACAAACAAGCAGAATTAATTACAAATCTGTGCTTTGTTTAAAAATGGACAAAAATTGCAAGTAACTCAGTGTTTGCTGAAATGCAAAAGAAAAAAAACCAAAAACATTAAGGTAAATTGGACTAGAAAACATTTTGATTTCACTATTATTAGAACTCCAGAGTGGAAATCTGGCAAATATCTACTTAAAATAGCCAATGCCAATTCAATTAAAGCTTACACAAATCTGGTCTATTCTTTTAGAACAGTACTACTATTATATTTCATTAGGCGAGAAACCATATTTCCAGAGGTTTCTCTATGACACCATCCAAGTAATTTTCTAAAGAGTGCATTCAGTTATTTATTTAAGTTCCTTCTGAACTACAGGATTTTTGTATCATTAAAAAACAAACAAACAAACAAACAACAAAACCTAACCAGCAAATATTAAGGGTGGAGTGTGGGGAGAGGGAAGAAAGAAGACATTATCTTAAAAAGTGTTTAGCCAATAACTAAAGATAAAAAGACAGAAAGGGGACAGATCTTCACCTGGCATAAAGACAGCATAGCTCCTCTGGCATCAGCAGAGCTACCAGAGTTTTATCAGCCACAGATCTGCCTATCCATGTACAGCAGACCCCATTTATGTTAGTGATAAGAAGTAGTGTTCAGAAGAATAGTGCTAGCATGCATTTTTTAAATCAAGTTCAGAACACCTTGGTTCTCATCTAGTAATTTGTTGCTGGTGACTGTTGCTCTTACCACTGACAGTGTATCTAGTTCAGGATGAATTCATCACGGCTTTCAAATGATAGACTAAAATACATTTAACACTCATCCATGAAGTTATTAACCACAGCTAGTTCTTATCAGAAATATTCTGAAGCCCATTTATAGTGTGAAACAGGTGGTTTTAAAAGTACTATTTTATAACTCTGCTAAGTTTTTATACTGTTATGGGTTTCCACTGACCATAATTTGCGTAGCATGAACTGAAACCACTGGAAGTCAGCAGCAACTGAAATTTAGAGCAGCATGACTCTTTGTTGTTACTAATAATTCCTTTTACAGGTCATTAGCTATAGTAGATTTTAAAAAGTATCTCCCTAAGGCTTATGTTTACAGAGCAAATCCTAAAAGCAGAATTATAGCAACAGAAATAAGTAATTGCACAAGTTTCTTATAGGGAGGAAGACATTCTTTTAAGGCACAAGAGAATTCCTGGAGTGCAAAGGAATATAAGCATACAAAATCTGGGAAACAGAGGTTGAATTCCAGAAATGCTTAAGGTAGCATTCAGGTCTCACTTCTACCATCTGCCAAAGCTAACTCAGACTTTTGTGTGTGTGTGTGTATATATATATATATAATGTATATGTATGCTTAATCTAGTAAAATAACAAATGGGATTCAGATGATTTCTACCAGAGATCTGTGTAAATGCTTACCTCCACAACCACAGCATAATATACTCAAAACACAGTTTATCCCAGTGTAATTTTGCATCTCAAATAAAGCTATCTGTAAAACATGTTATTAATGCAATGTATGCTCAAGCCATTGGAGCTCTATCTTCTGTCCAGTTCTACTTACAGAAAGAAACAATTTAATGAAGTACGTACAAGGTAAGTACAAAAGGTAGAGGTAGCTACACTGGACAAAACTCTTGGCAATGTTCATCATTTCTGTAATGATCCTATGTTAAAAATCTCAAGAAACTGAGGTTTCTTACATCAAGTAAACATGAGATTTGTCTTGCATTCATTTGAAGTACAACAGTTACCCTTATTTCCTGATTTTTATTTTTTTTTAATCTTTTATTTCCTTAAAAGAAAAATATATACTCGCATACAATGCTGATACCCTATGTAGGGATGCCATAAATCCCTTAGGACAGCAAGTTTGATGGGTGGTAACCCATTAGGAGAAAAATATATTTTTGAATATTATTTTACATATATACAATATATATATAT
>NW_009928685.1:0-11719 GCF_000696875.1 Nestor notabilis
TGGGGGAGTGGATACGGAGGAAGCAACGGCCAAAGAGACAGGAGCTAGTGGCCCTGGAAAGTTCCCTCAACCAGCTCACTTTATAGTTGTCCTACCACACCTCGGCTCTGTTGAGCTTGGTGCACTAGGTCATCTTTATATGATGTGACACAGTGTTGCTTCTTAAAATAATTTTGCTTCGTTTCTATTGTGCCCACATTTCTGCCATGATGTCAGCGTTGGCATTTGTCTCTCTTCCCTTTCCGTTTACTCTAACGACAGTTCTAGTGTTATCCTTTATCTTGTATTCTCCAGCAGGCATGAGGTGGAATAAAATCACAGTTCGTTTCTCATATCGTATATAAAATACACATATTTATGACTGGTTTGTTAGAAGGAGTTATTTTTTATTCCTGTAAATCTGTATCTTAAAAACTCATTGCATTAGTACTCCCTTGGGTATGAACACTGAATGGCTATTCCTAATACAGTTTTAAATGCCACAGAGATAGGTTTCTTTGCAGTGGATGTTGATTTTTATCGCAGTTGAACGTTTTTAACCCCATGTCAGATACATCCTAGGGCAGGCTTAGGCTTCTGGCAGCTCCTGGTCCTTACCAGCTTGTGGAAGTGACTATCACTGCTGCAGCATGCTTCCAGGGTGCTTTGCTCTCAGAGACGTAGGCTTTTGAGCCGGTAACAGAGAGGAGTGGATCCTGCCTGAGCTAATCACAGTCTCAATAAAAGTAAGTGGAAGTCAAGGAAACAACAGTAAGCCTTTTTCTGGGTTTCTGTGTAAATAATTGCAAAAAAAAAAAAATCCCTAAAACCAAGAAAACCACCTGGTCCTTCTGGGGATGAGCTGAGAAATGTGGAGATGTGTCTGTAGTGCTAACAGCAATATGCTTATAAGCATATATTTTAAAGTATGTATACTTTAGAACAATTTAAAAAAAAGCAAAATTCTAATTAAAAAAATTCACATTTGTAGTCCTAAAGTGCCAATTCTTTGGAATTCAGAGGGGAATTCAGAAGATGGAAAAGTATTCAGGCCTAAATTCTGACCTTATGAGTCAGGGTTATAAACACATGTGTGAGTCCATTAAACATGCAATTATTCATGGAAAGTTTATCTGGGTTGCAGATTGGCTGCGCTAGGAATGTAGCAGCAGCAGCAGAGCTGAATCTTCGTGGAGCTGCCTATGGTCTGGCAGGGCTCATGAGCTGCTGTGGGAACATGGATACGCTGTATCCAGGGCCAGGTGCAGAAGCAGTTTAACTGCCTTTCCTGGCGCAGGGCCCGACCTAATAAACACTTTGAACCCAAGCTGGCTCTGCACGGACCCATCTTGGGAGTCTTTGGTGGCATGTTTGCTCTGCTAGAAGTGCTTACACACGTGATGTGCAGAGAAGCAAGTGGCTCCACAAAGTGGCCAGAGGGATTATTGATTTGCGCCGAGTTCCACTTTGTTGAGCTCTGTATCGGTCCTGCAGAATCCTTCAGGTATTCGAGTCCTGCATCCTGTCAGAGGAGGGGTTGGTCACCTCAGGGTTGGTGCCACCTGATTGTGGCTTGGGTTTAGGGTGGTACTAATGCCAGGAACCCTGAGAATGTGCTGGAGGGAAGAGAGATGTGTGGAGCCAGCCTGGGTCCAGCAGGGCTAAGATGGAGGAGGAGCTAGCACGCCTCTTGCTGCCTGAACTGTGTGTGTATGGAGTTACACTCCCTAGAGTGCCCCACAGCGTTAGTGTTAGCTGTTCTGGTTTCTGTTACCCAGCCTAGTTGATGGACACCTCAACTGAATAATGGTGATGTGACCATATGGACATGCCTGAAGCTGGTACACAAGGTGCTCTGGAGAAGAATACATTTTGCAGTCAGTTTAGGAAAAGCACAACCATCTCTGATTCTCCTCTCTCTAGTTCTTCAGTAAATTGTAGTTCAAAAGCTTAGCAAATGGCAGTTTCATTCTCCAGGGTGCTTTCTGTTTGATGCAATAGTACATTATCTCTAATTAAAACACTGACCAACTGCTTAGTAGTTTCTCATGTATTTGTGTTTATTTCTAACTTGCAGTGAGTGTCTTGTCTTCATTTGAAGATTCTTTTTCACTTGCATTTAAAATAACAATCAACTCTCTGCTTCAAGTTAGCTCTCAACACAAAAATAGTTTGAGGCCCGTGTGCATGCTTATTCTCCTTCCCACTTCCACACACATTTCCCTATTAACTCCATGTCTGCTATTTCAAAACAGAGTTTCAGTGCAAAGAAGCCAAAAACCAGTTAACAGCAAGCAGTTAACTGATTGAAAGATCCCTTGGTGCTGGGTTTCCTGGCCTGCCTTGTGTGTATATGTTTTATCTGGGGTGTGTGCTGCTTTGAAGTGACATGTTGAGCAGGGAGTGAACACTCCAATGACATTACTTGCTGCAACCCCTAGTGCTGCTCCTGTGGCTGTAGCTGTTTCGATGCACACAGCAGAAGGAAAAAAAGAAAAGAGCACTGGCGTAGCACACTTCTTGTCTTTGATTCAAGAATCCATTCAAATGTAGTTTAAATCCAAATCTGGTGGAACTGAGCCACCTTCTTATTTTTATATATATATAAATTTAACAGGAGTTGTGATCCTGTGAGGTAATGATTGTTAGCTTCCACACTAGTCCATGGGACCACAGCTGCAAGTTTAAACAAAGCCAAGTTAACCAGGAAAGATAGATTTGGCTGTGGAACTTGGCAGGCATTTTGTTTGTTTGTATTTTATCTGACAGTGATCAGTTAAAATGTTGTTTTTGTCACGCGAACGTAATGCCTGATAATTGTCTGCAGCATCAGTGATTGCTTCTGAACGGGGACAGTTAATTATCAGGAATGAAGACCAGTTGTTCTGCACCCAAATCCAAAAAAGAAGGGATAATCTTTCTAATAAAGCAGGCAAGGCTTTTTTTTTTTTTTTTTAATAATTGTGGTTTTGGATAACTTATTCTTAAAAGTCAAACAAAATACATCAAGCATGTGAAAAAGAACTACAGTCTGTATTTCAGTCAGAAATAGACTTCTGTAGTCTCCCAGTAGGAATCACAAGTTGTGCAGGGAAAAAATGGGTTTTTTTCTTCATCTGATAATGTTCCAGTTGGTGTTGCAGTTTATGCTTTTCCAGATAAGGAATTGTCATATTGTTGTATATCTCCATTTTAGCAAGTTTTAACTTTGAAGAGACAATGGGAAGTAGGATTGTTGTGCTGTTTTAAGTGAAAACATAATTGAGGGAGAGAAAGCTGTTTGGAACTGGTCGGAGCTGGCTTACAAAACCAGTATGGCCTTAAACTGAGGTACCTCAGCACTGGATTTCAGAAGATGGTGCCTAACAGCGTGGCTCTGTCTTGTGACGTTAGTTGGGTCTCTTACACTGCATTTTGGGATGCCTAACGTTGTGCTGCATGGCTGACTTACAGAAAATGAGAAACAGTATTAGTACCAGTCTTCATCTGTGTATGTCCAGGCCTTTCCAGATGTTCAGCTGTCCAGTCAGCAATACTGCACAGCTGCTATGACGTGAGACCATATGCCCAGCAATCTTTTTGGTCTGCCTGGGTAAAATTTTGGTCAGAGAAAGACACACATCCAGAAAAAACCAGGTATGATATAGCTCTATCAGTTAGGAGCTAACAACTAATTTGGAGAAAAGACTCATTTGGAAAAAGACTATTGGAGCAATGAGAATAAAGCAAAAATGAGTAAGTGCTTATCTAATGAGCATCATCCATCCAGTGCATGAGTTGGGTGCCTGTGGAGAAAATGGGACACAGTTGTGTAACTGGTTGTGTTAAAACACATGGGCATAAAGGAAACATGTAAAGATAGTAAAGATGCCTTTCATTTTGGCACTTGCAGAGCTGAACGTTCAATGTCAAGCAATAGGAAAGCCCCTGCTACAGACCCCAGCTATAGGGGCGAGCATTTATTGCCTCTGATAGCACTGTGGTGTGAAGTTATGGGGAGACGGGCTAAACGGGGGAGTTGTCCTGCGATTCCCTCTGGTATTGCACACAAGTTTGGAATAGTGCGCTAAACAAGCTGTCCCTCTTTGCCCAGCATTCACACAGTCACTGTATCTGCCTGTGGATATGTTTGTGTGTGTATGATGCTTGAATGTTAAAATAGAGACTGTCTTTGGATCTTGCTCAGCTGTGCATTGCTGTAGTTCAGGGAGAAAAATTCTTTTCTGACCTCAGAGATCAGCTCAGCTTAAGCTCCAAAGAATAGAGATTAATATCCCCTGTGACCTTTTAGCCTAGCTGCTGCAGGGTTTTAACAAGTGGGCTTAAGACCCTATGTGTGGCAGCTATGCTGACATGAACGTCTGTAATGTCTCTTCTTGTCAATGATCCGTGAACTAAAGAATCTCCAAGGGTATCTTGATGTGCTGTGGAGCTGTTATGGACTAGTGCAGGAAAGAACCCCGCAATGATAGAATGAAAAGCTGGTGTCACAAGTAATGTGTAAGGTATTCTAAATGTACCTGACAACAGTTGTCCCTGTATGTGTATTTACTTAAAAGCTGTGGCTGTGATATGGTAGGAAAAACAAATATTTAAACAAAACCTCCAACAACAAAAAAAACCAAACAACAAAAGCACTGTTTATGACTTCTGTATCTCTGGTTCCTTGGACATTTGCAATGTTCTGTGAACTCTATAACATAATGCAGGACAGATAATAAAAAAATAAGTACATAACATGAAAAAGCCCCCACCTAGTGCAAGCTACCTTTTCCTCCCCACCCCCAGCACTGAAGAGCGTGCTGTCCAGAAAACAATCCAGGAAGGAATTCCTTCCTAAAAACATTTTTTCCTTAATTTTGGGCCTAAGAGAAGCCAACTTGGCTTTGGCTGTTCTGAACTAACGTTACCGTTGCTTGTGTGTGTAAGAGGTCTGTAGTTCGTTTAAACCATTTTTAGCCATTCATTTCAAACAGCCAGTCTCTTTGCAGTAGGACCTCAAAGAGCTGCCTGGGGATCAGGGAGAGCACTGATTTAGGACTGAGGTCTACAGTTGCTGTTTCAAACATGTCTCAGGTATATGGGTGATGTTCATATTAATCTTGTCAAGCTATATTGCCTGTTTTGGTGTCTAGGGTAGGTGACAGTAAAAACTGAAGTGCCTGAATCCAAGAAAAAGATCCAGAAGCTTTTGTCAGCCTAGCTCTGGAGGCACCAACTGCTGTACATGGTGGATGTACATGCTCATACATGTACATCCACCAACTTCCCTCTATCCTCCAAGCTTTAGTGCCTGTTGGTGTTTAAAAGCTCTCCACTGGGCATCAAGCACTTGCTTAAGCTTCAGTGTCACCAGAGTGAGGCTAGAAGCCCCCAGACTCTTGATTGCAGGAGGACACGGGAGAGTCTCATCTGGTTTCCCGCAGAAGTTTTAAGACCATGTAAGTTTTTCTGCCTCCCGCATCCCAGCTTCCTGAGCTAACCACTCTTCTGAAGTGAGCACATATTTCTATGGCTGCTGTGCCTTACCTCCTGCCCAGGACTTGGGCTGGAGACAGGAGTTTGTCTCCTCTGTTGAGCAGGGCACTCTTCTGGGCTTAAGGGGAGCTGGTTATGAGTGTCAGCCCTCTTAAGGCAAAGGGGAGTTAAGCACGTGCCTGCAGGGTGTGAACTAGCTGTAATAAACATACAAGAGATTGCTAAAGCACGTACATGTTTAATGGATTTCTAGGAATTGAATGCAGCATTTCCTTAGAAATGTTTTATTTACTCTTGTTTTTTGCTACATGTGGGGAAAACTTGCAGATGTTTGAGGACCATTTTCCTTACAGGGACAAGTCGGTTGTGTAGCAGATTCTAACCTGGATGTGTTTGAAGACAGGGCCATGGATTCTGCCCCAGGTGGTGCTTTGTTCATTTATAAGTTGACTTATCAGATCTGAATGGGTTGTAACCTATATTCAGTTCCTATCTTTTTATCTATTTCCAGTGCAATGCAACTAACAGGACTTTTTCCTATCAGTTATCATCTGCATTTTTAAATGGTCTTACTTGCCACAAAGCTAGAGCTCTCTAGTGACGTATCCTGCCCTTCCTCAGCACCAGGAGTAAACAATATAAAGTCATCACCCTTTCCACCTGAGTTCTGCTCCTGCCCAGAAGTTTATAACAGATGTGGGCATGACCCACAAACTGAAATGTGTGTCACAGCATAAGGACAAGTAAGCCCTAATGTGTCTTGCTAGGCTCAGTGGAGTGCCAGCCATGGGGCAACAGTGTGTTCTTGCCATCAAAATCTTCAGCCACATGGAAGCCGTGTGGCCAGTGGATGCCAGTGAGGGCAGCAGGTTTCCATGGCTTAGGGGCAGGGAGCAAGAGTGAAGAGGTGGTGGAGCAGACCTGGTGTGCAGCTGCAAGCAGCAGAAAGGACCATCAGTTCAGCACTGTTGGGAGGTAGAGCATGTGTTTGCGATAGGCAGTGTTCAGGACAGGTGGAATGAAGGTCGTGTGGATATTGGTTTGACTCCTTGTCAGAGGTCTGAATTTTGCTAAGCACGAGGGAGTACAAAGACATAAGATACATCCTCCTTAATGCAGTCTTTATCTTGTCTTGTCTGTTCTATAAAAGCTACTAACATTTTTATAACCCGCTAGGATGTAAAGGTTGTTTCTCCCTGTTCTGGCTTCTCTCTGCTACCACCTGCTCCTACTGCACACACCCCCATATCACAGGTTGTCTTCAGCTGTGCAGCCTGAACTATGTGCTGCACCAGGCCCTGTGCCCTTCTGTCTCCCCATCTGACTGTACCCCTCCTTCCCTGTTTCTTCTCAGACACTTTGGTCTTGCCAAAACCTTGATGTAGGTAGTGGACCACCCTCCACCTCCTCCCCCTTGGTCAGTGCAGCTCTCTGCATTGTGTGGCTACAAATGGTAATTTTATATTTTTGATTTCCAGAGGTTTATATCTGGGTGAATGTCAGGGACCCCACATGTCCTGAGTCAGAGGACAAGGGAAAGGAACTGATGCTCTTTTTGTGTGGTAAGGACCTAGACTTTGGGTCATGTGGGATTCAGATAAAAGGGCAGGCACTGCTTTGGTCTTGAACCTTAAATACAAGCCTAGGCCAGGTTGGGCAGAGCCTTGGGTGACATGGTCTAGTGTGAGATGTCCCTGCCTATGGCAGGGGGGGTGGAACTAGATGATCTTAAGGTCCTTTCCAACCCGAACCATTCCATGGTTGTAATGTAGCTTACTTATCAGTGTGTGGTTTAAAATCTCTTTCTTGAATGGTTACTAGGAAAAGTACAGGTTTGCCTTAAAGTCATTCTACGATATACTACTTGTGTAAAAATGTTAGTAAAATCTGTAAATCTTAAATTGTTTTGGGTTCTAGGGAAAGGTTGTACTTTGGGAATCACTGTTTTAAAGAATCTTAAATTGGGATTGCTAACTCTGCCATAAATCCCAAAGCGACATGTTAAATTTAATGAAAAAACTGAAGTCAGCATGTGGATGCTGGAGTACTTTGAAAGAATATTTAAACAGAATGAGGCTCTCAACTTTGTCTATAGTACAGCATTCATTCAACCATGTCATAATCTCATTAGGGTGAGGGCTCTTGAAAGTGCTAAGTGCAGATTTCCCTGTTGCTGGTTGGCACATCTAGGCATGTATGTAATACAACAGTATAAAAAGCAATTTAATGCCTCGTGTGATTTGTGATTCATGGATTGATGGCTGCTAATATATTGTGGTGATCTACAAATTCAAGTTTGGCTTGTTTGGTTCAGTGTGGACAGGGCATTTAATTTTCTTGCACTAATTTAACAGGATTGGGGCCAAAGGCAGCAAAGAAGTTGTGTTTTTTATCACTACAAAAGAGTTATGATCCATGATCTGAAACCTTAGGCTAGTGAAGAGGTACTCCAGAGCTAAATGCTTGAAAAAGAGGGGGACTGGATGGGAGCAGCGGGTGGAAAGTCACAGTTCAGCTGTAAGTCACAGCCTGAGTTACTACAGCATGTACAGTTCATTTTTCTGATGATTATGTTCTTTTTTAGATTTCTGAGTGAAGATGAATTTAGCAGAGATTTGCGATAATGCCAAAAAAGGAAGAGAATATGCACTCCTTGGGAATTACGACTCTTCTATGGTATATTACCAGGGTGTCATCCAGCAAATCCAGAGGCATTGCCAGTCGATCAGAGATCCAGCAATTAAGGGCAAATGGCAGCAGGTAGGGTGAAATAAGGTTGACTTTATTCTGTCACCTGATATTTGAAAAACACACTATGCTTCCCAAACCTTTTAAGATGTAGCGGATGTATCTTTCAGTTAAATTTGCAACATTTCTTTTACAATATTTTGTTGATATTTATGGGAAAATAATTTTTGTGGTGTGTTCAAAAGGAATTATTTTGTTCTGATCGAATCTGGTTTTTGGTCATTTTCTCTCAGGATGTCTATCTGATCTCTAGTCTGTGTGTGTGTGATTGCATACTTTGGAAAGACTGTTTTCTGAGGACTTCCTTTTGCTGTTGTATCTTTTGATAATCTGATGTCCAGTAAACTGAGACATGAATGGATGGGTTAGCATCACAAGAGTGGTTGTCTGAGTAGCAGTTAACTGTAATGCTACAATGTGCAAATTTGCATCAGGTTTCTAAAACTCCAAGAAATACTCTTCACCTGAGTCTTGCACACATGCATCTCCGTGCTAAGCAGAATACTGTTGAAGCCAAGGAAGTACTCTGTAGGTGAAATGCAAGAACCCTCATTTAGTACTAGCAGTATTTAAATTTTCCTCACATTTTGTGGTCCCATTTTTCATTGCACAAAATGTGTTCCATCAAAAAAAAAAAAAAAGAAAAGGAGGATAAATATATAAAAGTGTATTCAAGAATAAAGAATTCATGTTGAATAAATATTTTGAAAGACGAACATAGCTCCTATAAAAAGTGATTTTGCAGTAAGTAGCTGAAGAGGTGATTTCAAGAAGAGTTTTTGTAAATATCATGTTTAAATGATGTCACTTAAAAACAGAAGCATATTTTTCCTTTTCATTGCAGGAGGTGCTTTGGTTATGGTTTTGTGCTTGAAATACCCGACATAAAGTGTTTGTGTATTGATAGCTCCAACACTGTTAGCAACCATTTTGTAATGACAGTACTGTTCATAGGTTTATCACACAGCTGTAGAGGTCTGTCTGTTAATTATTAAGAGCTTGTCTGCAAATCACGTGCATGAACAAACAGCAGTGGTAGTGTCTAGCTTTCCTGTGCTGTAATAAGCTGAATGTTGTGTAGGAGATACTCACATTCAAGTATTTGTGTTTTAGCTCTTCCCCCTGCCTGAGCATACTTATTCCAGTGTTCATGCCCCATATTTGTCCTTAGTTCCTGACAAACTTGTAGCTGGCATGAAGGTAGAGCGTGAGTCTTTCCTTGTTCTGCAGCTGCATCACTGCATTGTCTTCACTTACAGTGTTTAGTGTTTCCTCTGATTACATCAATTCTTCCATTAAACTTTTAACAGCTCTTACCTTGTGGAAGTTGTGTGTTGTTCGAACAGCTTCAGAGAAGCCTGTGCAACACGGAATGCGTGTTGTACGTTGAAGACAAGCCTCAAGTGAAAAAGGACAGTTTCCAGGATTATTCCTTGGGGAAGGAAGCTGGCTCCTCAGCAGAACATCTGAAGTTGGCACCTTCTCAGAAATTATCCCTTTTAGGTGAAAACAGAATAGTCCCTGACTGTGTCCCATAAATGCTTTGGAGAACTGTCCCCAGAAAGATCAGCAGCAGGTGGGGCAGCGTCTGTCACACCGTGCACTCATGGTAATTCTGAAACTTCCCAACACAGTGGTGGCAGATGAGCTCTCTCACAGTATTGCTTTGCCATTACTGGTGCCAGTCTTGGCTCAGGGACAAACACCAAAAAGTAAGCAGAATGGTTTAAAAAACAGAAGGGCTTCATCCCCAGGCTCGTTGTCTTCTCATTCATTTATAGGACTAGCTATAGCACTGGGAACAAAATGATACAGCCCTGAGAGCAAACAGTGCAGCCCTGGAATCATTAGCCTTTCCATACCTGCACCTGAATAGTTTGGTAAGACCTGTAGAGGTAGACCTGCCTTTGATAAATAATTGTGCTTTCTCACTCCTTGAGACAGACTAAGAGGAGTTTGATGATCTGGATGTTAGCACTGTTTTCCAGCTCCAACAGTGGCTGCATCCAAACTGTCAATCATGTTCAGTAGCTGTCTGACAGACAGCCTGTTCTGAAAAGAATTAAACCAAAAGTTGGATCACAAGAAACGCTCATTCATAATAATAGTATTTAGTTTTTTTCTTTCTAGATCATTCTCGTGAAAGAGTTATGCCACACGCATAAGTTCAGCAACATTCAGGTCTAACCCTCTTGGTACCAGTAATGTACAGAAGCAACAGATTCACACACTTACATGCTTCTTGCAAGTGATACGAGAAGCAAAGCAATCCTTAGGTCATGGTCAAGGGGTGAATGCAGTTGATTTCTACATGAAGTTCTGTCTCCTCTGGTGTATGGAGCTAGCCTGTTCTTTAGGTTCTTAGGTTTCTCCATCCTCTGAAGAATTGGAGTGGGATAATACTACTGGTACCTTCTGGAGGTGGAGTTCAGCAATCTCTAGCAGACACTGGCTAGGTAGAGCTTTTATTGTCACGAATGAGCCACAGTGTGAATGTCCACATAGATATGTGCTTGAAGGAGAAGATTGTTAGTTAATGCACTATTCTCTGAGATGTACTATCTGCATGCACTTTCACAATCTTGAACCTTGTGAAGGATTCTTGGGACATTGATGCTGAGGGGATCTGTCAATATGAAGCAGGTCCTTCCTTTCTGTATGTTTGTGTGCAGTACATGAACAGGGTGTTTGTCCTAGTGGTACTTCTGAGGCAGTGAACTCAGTTCGTTTCAGGTGTTCGTATACGTTTCCTCAAAAATAGGAATGTTCATCTGAGTAACATCTCACTACATGCCTTTTTACAAGGGCATGTAGTGATAGGACAAGGGAGAATGACTTTAAACTGTGAAAGAAGGTAGTTTAAGATTAGACATTAGGAAGAAATTCTTTAGTGTGAGGGTGCTGAGGCGCTGACGCAGGCTGCCCAGAGAAACTGTGGCTGCCCCATCCCTGGCAGTGTTCAAGACCGGGTCGGATGTGGGTTTGAGCAACTTAAGCTAGTGGAAAGTGTCCCTGCCCATGGCAGGAGGGTTGGAGCTTTTAGGTCCCTTCCAGTGCAAACCAGTCTATGATTCTATGATCTCAAAGAATAGTTACAGCTATGGATCTGAGGCTGACCAACTCATATGTGCTACATGAATCATTATTCTCCCTATCTGGTCACTTCTCTACAGTGGGTGCTCCATCCTGAATAGGTACCTCGTGCTGGGTAGATCTGTTTTATTGCCTTATGCACTAGAGAGGATTTTCCCAGCAGTTTATTGAGCAATGTAGAGCAGAGGTGAACCAGAAGTAGTTGGGATTTTTGGTCAGGCTCCCAAACACTCTTCATCTGCCTCTCTTTGCTTGGGTGTCATTGTTTACAAATTCTTGCAGGTTGCTCTGGACAGAATAATGTTCTGTACAAGTATTTGGTGGCTTGTATTTCATGTTGCACAGTCGGGCAGCTTCAGCTTTGCAGCTGGGCACCCTGATTTCAAGGGTTCCTTGTGCTTGGTGCTGATAGGAGCAGGAA
>NW_009928685.1:11750-26291 GCF_000696875.1 Nestor notabilis
ATCATCTGCTCCCCTGGGAACAACTGACTGGCTCAGTTCCACTTGATGCAATACTGCTTCTGGAACTTCAGAATCAGTGCTGACGGGGGGCAGGGATCATGTTATTAGTCTGGTACAACCTGCAGAGCTTCAAAAGGGCAAAAGATGCATCCTGGAGGGTTCAACCAAAGCAGCAGTGTGACAATGTAATAATTCCTCTGACTCTGGAAAATTCATTGTCATTGATTGTCCATCACTTGCTTGGCTTGGGGATGTCAAGGCTGACCTGCTCTTGAGACCCTTACTTGTTTTGCATCCAGGGGGTTCCCAGCTTGCTCCTGGGTGGTTGATTTAGCTCCATTCTTAGCCTCACTCCTAGGCCTATGAGCTCATTTGAAAAAGTTACTTCTTTGTTGAGGTTTGGCTGACATGTCGGCATATTCATCTGTGTAAATGCAGGCTGGGACTGGAAAGATTCAAAAGCAGAAGCAATTCATCTCTTTTTCTACTTAACAACAGTAAAAGGTAGGTTTACTGCTACTGTGAACTTTACTTGTGTTGACATTCCTCCTGTTTATTCTGAGAGAGTTTCTTGGCTGGTGCAGGTTTTTACTAGACAGCTGGCTTGTAGGAAAGAGCTGCTTCAGTGACAGTTCAGCAGCTGCAGAATGACAGCAGAGCGTGCCCCCAGGAGATAGTACTGGCTTACAACGAGGCCAGTGGCTCTCGAGCAAAGCCTGCTGCATGTTATAAGTGTGAGAGCACAGGACCTGAGGCAGGAGTTCAATGGTTCTCAGGGCACTGGGAGCTGCCAGCAAGGCACCCTTCTGACCATGGTCACTGGAGCAGGTGATTTGGTGCACTGTGCTCTCGCTTAAAGAATAAAGCATAACTTTCACTTCTGTTTTTTTTTTTTTTTTTCACATTTTAAACACATTTTAATCAATCTCTGCTTCTGTTGCTTTTGCATCGTGCCTGTTTTATTAACATTCTATAGGTTACTTCCTGAGTAATTGAAGAATGTACTGCAGGTAACTCATGAACAACTGTGATTCCAGGAGCTGTACTTTGATTCCATGGGATCAGTCTGGGTTACAGAGCATCTGTTGTGGGAATGGGTTAGGGAATTGTTATTTTCACTTTTAAAAAAAGGAGCTTGTTGAATAACTAGCACTAATTGCAGGCAGTAATTTCAGGTTTGGTAAACACTTTTATAGAAACTTGATTGTTTTTGTTCCAGCATGATATAATTAAAAAAACCCTCAGCACACATTGTATTTACCAAGGTACAAATACCCATGCTTATTGCTGTGGGAAGTTGTGTAGAAGTACAAGCTCTGGCATAGCAAATAAAAGCTTGTGATGTCAAAGCTACAACAGTTGCCAGATTGTGAAATACAGAGGAACTCCCTGAAATGGGTTTTGGAACTACCACTAAGAAAGAGTGAACTCAGCTCTTGGTCACTGTGTTTTATATCCGTATGTTAATGTGTTTTCTGCTTGGTTATTGTAAATCCTTAGGACTGGAATGTCAAAACAAAGTTGTGGGGCCACCCCCTGGGTTGAAAGGCTTTTTATCAGGCTTTCCAACACCACCCAATGGCCACGATGCTGCTGCTGTGGAGCAGGTGCTGTGGTTGGTAGGATTGGTTTGTATATCAGAGTGTGGCTTTGGGAGCAGGCAGTTTCACACAGTAGCTGAATCCAGTTAACACCCAGAGAGGCCAAACTCTTCCCCAGCTAGTCTTCCCTCCAGCTGCACCAGCTTCTCTCCCTCCTCTGCTCCCTGCCATTCTTTTTCTGGGATTCACCTGATCACAGGGTAGCGAGGCAGTACAGCTTTCTAACCCAGTTCTGTATTTTCTTTTTACTCTCTTAGGCTAATTTTCTGCCATTTTACCAAGCTGAGTCACTCTACTGTGATGCCAGAATTGCATCCAGAAAGGCAGTGGCAGGATGTGGTTGGGTAGAAAAAGAGAGGAGGAGTGGGACCTTCCTAGTTGGCAGTGGTGAGCTGTTAACTCAGCTCAGTTATCTCCTGAAACGGCTTCAACATGAATAACCTAAAGTTTTCTTCAGGGTCTCTATAATCTGAGCTGAAGCCCCCTGAGTGTTCTGGCACCCAAGGGAAGGGTATGATGGGGGGCAAAGCAACTTGGTGAGTCCAGACCAGTGATTTTCCTGTTTGTAGCCTTCTGAGGTTGCCTCAGAGTAGCACTGATCACTAAAAGATGCTGCTTAGTCACCTCCATAATCACAGGACAGCCCTTCTTGGCTCACATCTGGGTTGTTTCTCAGCTGCAAGGAAAATATTTTTCTGCACCTGATTCATCTGACTGGGTTTCTTTAGGGCCTCTAGGAATTTACCAGCTGGTTTTCCTTTGTGGTCCTGCTGTTAGAGTACACTGAGGGTTTTCTGTTGGTTGGTTTGCCAGGTACTGACTAAGCGCTAAGGGTGTGTATGTCAGAGTTTGGTCTGCTTGCGTCTGGCCCGAAGATGGTCAGCACTTGTTAGTTTTCGGCTTCCAAGGCATCAAAGGCTCACTTTCTCTCAGTTTTCAGATACCATCCTCTTTGCTGGTCCAGAGAGCTGAGTGACAGCACTCCAGCCCTCAGTGCTAGCAAGTTGTTTTCCACCAACTTTTCCGCATGTGTTGGAAGGCTGATAGGAGGAATGCTGTCTGTATTCCTGGAGCTCTGGAAGTGGCTGTCTCTTGTGGAGCAGTGCCCTGGGGAATTTATGCTGTATCATTCCTTTGTACCTCACAGCAGCTGTTTGGCTGGATTTATTTTTGGACAGGAGGGATGTGTTTAGACAGTTCGAAGGAACCAAGTCAGTAATCAATCACACTTGTAACTCAGCTGGAAGCTTTTGTACTGGGAGATGTGTCTGCTGATGGTGTGATGAGAAAGCAAAGAGAGCCAAGCAGGGCAGGAGCAGTCCTGCCTAAGCTGGATGTCCTGTGTCTTTGGAAAGATAGAGCTACTCCATCTGGAATGAGCAAGAAGGCTGTTTTGCACTGTGAATCGTCAACTTCTTGCTGTTCCTAAGGCTACTTTTGTACAAATACATGTGGAGCTTCTGGTGAAGTAAATGCAACGTTGCAAGAACTGTGCGGGGCCTTGGGGATTTACCCTTTACTTTGCCTTTGTCCTTGCTGGTATTTTGCTGATGACGGTCACATATATTCTTGTTAAACAGGGTTTTACACTAGAGAAGGGTTTCTTTGTGCTGCTGAAACCTCTTAATTTGTCCTTGAAATGGGAAAATTCCTGGAAAATATTACAGAGCAGAACAATGCATTGCTGTGGGGTGCACTTGGTAGTATTTTAGAAGAACTGTAGTTTCGAGAGAGAGGTGAGGTGTGTTTGTTACTGAGCGCTGTCAATTTAATCATTCGTTCTTTTATACACCTTACCCATGAGTTGTGTCAGTGATTTCTGTCTTGAAATTGCCCCACCAGAAGTGGGGTGATGCTGCTGCTGCTGTTTGAATATGTAGAGTGGGGCGGGTGAGGAAAGACACCATTCAGAGAGGAGAAATGAGAGTGAAAGAGAGAAATGGGATGGGCAGGTAAAGATCAGGCTGGAAAGAAGCGTGCTTCTTTTCACTGCAAAGGCACTGCACCCTGCATGTGCCCAGCGTGATTCATTCCCAAGCACACAGGGAGGCAGAAAAATCTCGGGCTAGTGGCCACATCTTTTCACCAGTGAGCAGCATTAGGAGGAACAGTCAGAAGATGTGATGCTGTTCAGTACTAGTTCTCTGATTTGCTGCTGCTACTACCCGAGCAGACAGGTGGGATTTGCAGACCTCCATTCCACTGATCCTCTCCATTAGTCAGGATCTGCACAGCAAAGAGAGGCAGGTCATCAGGCAACATTGTTGACATGCTGATGCTGCCCTCAGTTGCCTTCCTCTATTTGCCACAAAGTGAAGTCTGGTTGCAGCATTCCCAGGCAGTGTTTTTCCTAGCTCTTTTTCAGGTGTATGCATGACATGAGCACAGCTAGCTGACTCGTGTCTTTCCGTGGCTTTCTTGTAAGCTGACTTCAGAACCTGGCTTTTGATTCAGCGTTGCGGTTGTAGCCTCAATTGGTAGTGTGCCTGGTGACAGCCTGCAGGTATCCTCACCCTAGTGTTTCTTCACAAGAGGCTTGTAGAACCTGTGTGCCTTCCCACTGGATGGAAAGGTTCAGGTTGTCTCTGTAGCTCCAGCTGCGAGCCCATAACAGACAAGATTCACACTGGCCTAAGGTAATCCTAGCTGCCGAGTGCCAACAGTGATTTCCAGGCGTGCGCAGTGATGCATGAATTAGTTTTAGCAGTGCACCAACACTTCAGTGAAGAGTGACATCTGGGTGTTATGACCCTCAAGCAGGTAACAACCAAAGTAAGCATGGAGGTTGATCCTACAGGATGGAAAGCATCATTGAGTGACAGGAGGAAGACTGGTAAGACGCAGTACAAGTGCACTCAGGTGAATCTGAGCACATCTTAAGCTAATGAACTGAAAGCTTATGCTTCTGAGCAAGAATGTGCAATGCAGTTTTTGGCTGCTGGTGTGTACTAAGAACTGGTGACCTTAGCATACACACCTTGAGCTTGTAATGAGCCATATCACTTAAAACTTCACAAATTTCTACAGAGAATTTATTTTGCTTAGGCTTCATGGAAGAAAATTGAAAAGAAAAGATATCAAGTAAATAATCTTGAAATTATTGCAGTAGTTCTAATTCCCTGGCTAGTGGCAGTAGAGACTTCAAGTATAAAATTCAGCTGCACGATTCTGCAATCTGATTTCTTTCTGAGACATAATTTCCTCTCATTTTTATTTTACTTACTTTACCTATTTGAGCTTATGCTGTAGGGTGTTAAAGTTTCCATTTTCTGTTCTGATCTTTCCAATCCACCAAAGAATTCGCTTGTGCTTTGACTCGGTTGTTGAAGTCATTTACAAAGTTAATTTTGTAATATTATATTTTAATGATTTAGCCAGGTTTATAACTAGAGCCTTGGAGACTGTAATCAGGGAAGTTCTTTCAGGCCAGAATAGTAGCAAATATTTTAATGATCTGCCAACAGCACCTTTACTAGCATAAAAATATGTGTATGTGTGCATCCATGTCAACATGCACACAGAAATCTAAGCATTAGCAGAAGTTACAGGAGAGTGATCCCTGCATTAGCAATCATGTCTGGTCATGACATTGACAAGCAGGAAGAGGAACTCAACAGAGATGCAATTGTTTGTGCTGCTGTTAAAGATCTGTTGTCAGTCTGATAGGTCTGAGGGTTGAGAACGGAAGGTCTTGGGAGTCCCTACATTTGAGGGGAGAGTATGTTTTGAGTCACTTTCTATGGTTTAAGAAAGAAAAAGGTTGAACTGTAACAATTTTTAAATAATGTATGTGTTTCTCAAGGTGCGACAAGAATTAGTTGAAGAATATGAACAAGTTAAAAGCATTGTCAACACTTTAGAAAGTTTTAAAATGGACAGACGTGCAGATATCCCTGTTTCCTGTCAAGACGAGCCTTTTAGAGATCCCGATGTTTGGCCCCCTCCTGTTCCAGCTGAACACAGGTAATGAGGTTCAAGCAGAGTGGGTGAATAAAGCTGGGTTGGCATAATTTTGTGTTCTTTTTTGAATGCATTTGTAACGTGAAAATCACGCTTCATTTACCCCTTTGTCATTTGTAATAAAGAATAAATATAATAAATTGGGAAGGAAAAAAGTAATTAAAATACAGTTGGATTTACTGCTGAAGTTCTAAAGCAAGTCACTCCCTTATTCTGGCAAGAGTGACTAGCTAAGTGCCTGCAACTAGCATGCTGGAGAGGTAAGTGGGCTTTTGGTGACACTTGCCTTTCTCACATGCAGGGAGAAACTTCTCCATTTCACTTTATTTAAGCAGTTGAATTCACTGATGGCTGAGGAGCCACTAAGGAGTTAGAACCTAAAGTATCTTTAAGGACATGGTGGCTAGAAGTCACTCACTAACTACAGATAATATGACCTGTGTTTAATCCATTGGTTAGTTTTATTGCTAAGCGTGTTGTGTTATACATGGCATTTCTCTTCTGTAACCACCTTTAAAGTAACATTAGTTAGCTAATAGTTTGCTCAAAAAGAATGCTTGTGTATTTTCTGAAATCTCTGTTTTCACCCTAATAAAGCTTGGCACAGGTTGCTGGAAACAACAAATCCAATTTAAAAACATGGTTAACATTTACCATGCCAACATTTTTCTAACATTATAATAGTAAGGAATTTTAATGTGTGTATACTCACATAAGCAAAGGAACAAAGTAAAATGAGAGGTCTCAGTAAACAGAAAGAAATGTTCTGCTATTATTCTGGCCAAGTTTATTTGTAAATTTATGTGCTTTATTATTATCAAATATCTTTGCTTTTGAATATACCCTAAGAATGTAAGTGTAAAGTAGTATTAATACTACTTACTTTTGTGAGTGGTAGAAATGATTATTAGAATTTTTGTGGTAATGTTATGTGATGTGCAAGATTTATTCTTCTATCTTCCTTGGAGGTAAAGGCCAATTGTTCATCTTTTTTAAGCTGAAATTTAAATCTTGTGTACAGAAGTAAGGAAAATCAGCCACTCTTCTGTGCTGTTAAGTTCAATGAAAATGTATACAAAGTAAAATGTAGCTGTTGTATCCACAGTGCATTTAAGTATATACTCTTTCTAAGCCATATTCCAGGGTATGGTTTTGGAGTTGGCAATTTTTGAGTTACTCAAAACAAGGATCAGTAGAAGATTGAATAGGGGACACTAATTCAAGTTGGGTGATGTTCCTGGCTGTTTGTTTTAGTTCTGTATGTCAAGTCCAATCCCTAGAGCAAAATTACTGTGATACCTCTCTAAAAACCAAATTCTTTCTCATGCCACTGCTGAGTTCTCTTTGACATTGTGGGTGATGCACGCCAGTACAGGTGGTTGCGGCTGGGCTTTGTTTGCTTTTGCATTGTAGTCAATTTGTACATTTTGACATTTTCACTCAGGGGAACAAAGTCAGAGGTAGGAGAATTGTTTGAAAATTCTCCCTCCTTTGTTTTGGGGCCTGTCAAAGCTGTTAGCCAGCTTTTATTATTTTTTCTTAAACCACAGATGTCACATGATCCTGTTGAGTTTGTGCATATGAATATAGCCCAATATGATCTCCTGGTTTGGAGTCAGAGGAAACTACGATTTGAAGACTTACTAGATTGTTTCTTGTTACATGTGTATTGGTTTGTTGTAAGATTGGTTAGGAGTACTGATCATTGTGAACTGTTGGAACTTTTGTTTTCCTTTTGTGTTTTTTTCTTACTTTGGGTGTCAGACAGAACCATAACTACATTGCTGTATTTGCACATGTAGGGAGGTAAGACTTAGAGGCTTGTCAGCTTTAGTAATAATGCGCTAAGGGAATGAATGATGTGTTAGAATCCTTCCTTCTAAATGTTGCTCTTTTTTCACTGTTTTTAGCATGTTTTCATTGTGGTTGCTTATTGTTAGGGCTCCACCTCAGATCAGACGTCCCAGCAAAGCTCTGAGGAAAGAATCGCCAGGACTGCAGCCTCGTGGGCCTGTGGGCAGAGCACATATGGTATCCAAGGGCGAGAAGCCTGCAGGCAGCCGCGAAAGGGAATCTAGAGCTAGAGGAAGAGATGACAAGGTAAGAAGCGGGGAGGAGTGTGTGGGGGAGGAGTTACGATGCTGCAGGTGGCAAAGGGAAGCATTTTTAGTTTTAGTTTTTTAATACAGGTAATAACAGAAAGCCACAATAATCCTGTGCAAGAAAACTTGGTGCTTTCCTCTTGCCTCATGGACAAAGCATGTATCATGGGGATATTTACTAACAAATGACACCAAATTAAGGAAGGTTCTGTCATGTTGCTCAGTCTTGATTTGAGATTTTTTTGATAGGGATAGGAAGGAAGCATGGTGGCCTGTTCCTGGGGGTTTCTTATCATCTCAGCCCATGGGCTTGACTCTAATATGTCAGTGTCAATCAGGCATAAAGTCCCTTCACCTCCTTCTCCCCCATCCTGTGTTTTGATGTGTTTTGGTGGGGTTTTTTTGTGGTTTTGTTTGTTTGGGGGTGTGTGTGTTTGTTTTTGTTTGTTTGTTTTGGGGTTTTCTGTTTTTTTTAAATACAATTCAGGTCTTCTTTAAAGATTTCCATGTAAAAAGTGCAAAAGTGAGACCAGAGCCATTTGTAGACTTTAAACATTATGAATAAAGTTCCACAGTACCATTGCCTCTGCCATACCATAGTAAAATGCAGGTGTTCCTAGAAGTCCAGGACAATTCTGTAAATGCACTGATGCTAATTAAATCTGTGCCAGATTATTTGAAGTTATATAGTTGAAAATGATGTGAGGGAGACGTAGTAAAAGCAAACTCTTAGCAGCTTTAATTTTCTTTAGTTTATGCAATGGTTTTGTATTTATTACAGTGTTTAGGAAGATGCTTCTTGGAAAGGTTTTGTTTCAAAAATAAAACCAAAGAAATAAGCTAGAACAAGTTGGAGATTCTTTTCTTTGAAGACCCATGAAAAGGAAGCAGCACTGAAGTGAAAGAGAAGGGAAAAACAGAGATTCACTATTAAGTAGTGATGTCAAAGGCAGGACTGTTCTGTGGCTCAAAAAATATCAGTGTGCAAATTGCTGTTTCTGAAACACTTGAATTTTTAAATTTAACTGTGGAGTCCTTGCCAGGAACCTGAGGAATCTGTGGTACAAATGATACAAGTCGAGAGGGTACTGAAGCGGCTTTACCTTCCTGACAGGCAGAGATATGAGAGGCCCCTTCCTATGGGGGCACACAGTATTGTACAGATCTTGATAGATTAATAAGAAAATATTTAGGCCAGTTTTCTTCCAAATGAATTTGGTGAGTCCCTTCATGACTTTTCTGTTACAGGTTGATTTTTCACAGTGCAAAAAGGGCTCTAAGATACACTTTTTCCATCATGAATTGTTTTTCTGATACATGGGAAAAATGTCAAGCAATCCCAGCCCTTATTACCATCAGCAGGTAGGGCCAGGCACATTTTTAGCAGTGCCACTGAGTGACTGCACAGATAAAGCATTTTAGAAATCTCTCTACCCTGGACCAGTAAAATTTAAAACAAGAAGTGTGCATCCTGCAAGTGTAAAAAGCTTGTGAAGATCTGTGAAATTATTTACAGTTCTGCCAGCTATACAGGAATTGGAGTCATGGTGTGTGACAGGTTCACCAGATGTGATTGTATAAGGCAGCCTTCAAAGTCTTAACTCTAATGAGGGTGAACTCTGCTCTTGAAGCTTTCTGGTGATGAGCATGATAGGGCTTTACTATAAGGAGCCTACAACAACATGACTTGTACAATCCTTGTCTCTGGGAATAATGTGATTAGCAGCACTTCTGCTGTAAGGTGGAGGAAGAGTCATGGAGGTGTTCCATTTAATGTGGTACATTTTAAACACTGCTCTTACCTGAATAAATTGGTCACTAGGTGGCAGAAGGAAAATATGTCTACTCTTCAAAAAATACCAATCCATGTACTCTTGGTTTCCCCTTTGCCTACGTACTTGGTGGTTATTTTAGTTTCTTTGGGGTATGTAGACGAAAATGACCCCAGGTTACAAATTCTCATGTGTTATATGACGATTTTGTAAGGGATCCATGATTCTACTTTGAAGAAAATTTTGAGTAAAAGAGGACGTAGCCAGGTGTGGGAAGTGAAATAAGTTAATGCAACTTTCCATATTTTACACACAGGCACAAAAATAGGGTTAACTTCCCTTTCAGGCTTACCCTTTCCTAGTTTGCAAGTGGGTATGTTCTTCAGTTTCTGAACTTAAAGCTACCTCTGTAGCCTAGTTATGTCAAATCAAAGAGGTTCAGTAACACTTCATGTTCAGTTAAAAATAATAGGTAAAAACTGAAGCTTCAAACCAAGAAACCAGGAATCTCTTTTCTCACAAT
This sequence comes from Nestor notabilis, assembly GCF_000696875.1. NCBI lineage: Eukaryota > Metazoa > Chordata > Aves > Psittaciformes > Psittacidae > Nestor > Nestor notabilis. The sequence continues at coordinate 21,709 of NW_009928685.1, forward strand.
AAATGGTTCTCCTCTGTAGTTCTTGGGTTTGGGGGGTTTGGGTGCTTGGCTAGGATTACTTAGCACCTGTAATGAACTTGGATGCCATATCCATTTCCTAAGATGTTGGTCGCAATGTGAAAGGTTGTATGCTGTCCTGGCTATAACATCACAGTGTGATATGCATATTTATTTGTGATATTTTTCAAGATGAATATAGGAATAGTATGTATGTTTTAGAAGTGTTTTGCCTGGAGGCAAATGCCTTCTTTCACCATTTCTCCTTCCCAAACCACATAATCTTTTCATTCTGACAGTAACCATCTTGGGATAAGGAGTTTTAACCTGATTCTGCCTATAAAATGACCTTTTATAGAGCGACATAAAGTAGTTTTTGAACTGCAACCCACTGGATGGTGTTTATCCACTAAATCCTTGTATTTACATGTTCCTTTTTCTAAAATACTGCTTTCAAGTGCTTCTTCCCTCTTAGTTCCAGTGGAAATTACTAGGCTTGTTCTCAGAGTACCTTCTGATGGGTCATTGCCAAGAATTTTAGCCTCTGTTCAGTAGTTCAGCTTAAAGAGGCAGCATGAACACTACCTATTTGTCTTTTAGAAATTGCATAATACCATATCTAAGCACTAGCACACTTTTTTTGAGATTATTTTAGATTGTCGGTGCATTTGGTGAGAACAGTAAATAGTGCAAAGGGTATGAAATAGCCAAGGTCTGTGCTGCCATGGCAGTGAAGTGAATGTTAAAATCGATGAAGATATGACTTCAGAAAGTCATCTTTTTTTTCTTTTTTCTTGATTGTTCTGTTGTGTGTCATCAGATGTGAGATGTAGTCACATTTAGGTGTAATCATAGACCTCCATGCACTGGGATTGGAGGGCTGCATAATCTCCATCTGAGAATACCGAAACAACTGTAGGTGAAATTGCAGGGTCGAGAGCAGAGATTTCCTTTGAAGTGTATTGAATCTGCTGTTGTTTCATGTGAATGGTGAGTTGTATTGACTGTGCCTGTATTCAAAAGGGGAGAAGAAAAGTGCTCCAGGCAACTGGAGTTGTTAATTTTATGTAAGTATTGTACAAAGTTTTAAAGCAAATTTAGAATGGGTGAAAAGTTAAAGACTTGGAACTAACTGGAAAGTGGAATAAAGTGATACACGGTTTCTTAAGCAAAGGTGTTGCCTTTGCCAGCACTTTCTTTAGAGTTCTATTTAATATCTTAAAGAAATTACTCTATCTGGATGCTACGTGTGAAGCAATTAGTTAATCTAGTGAGTGTGTGGTGTAGAAGAATTGTAAGAGTGGGAGGAATTAGGCAGCAAGGGGAATGTAAACAAGTGCTACTGAAAGAAAAAGTACCAGTCAACTGGCAAAGCATTTCTGGATTTCCTCGGGACTAGAGATTGACTCTTGTTTTATATTTAAGTTAATGACCTTGGCATAAAAAAGGGGCATGCCCTAATTAAATTTGCCGATGACATTGAGTTGGGAAGCACCATCACCAGGGGTGGTGAATGAGGCTGTTCCAGAGGAAGAATTGGATGACTCTGTGCTGGAGTCATGAAAATGGGATGAAGTTCAGCAGCACAGAGCAGCAGGCTGTGTACTTGGAGACTAGAACAAGGATTCTGCTAAAATGTGGGAGCTCAGCGGTAGAGGAGAAGAAAGGTTTGGACTTCCCAGCAGGACTCTTATCAGGCACATCACCTTTTCCTGGCAGTGATGGGAAGGGCTGGCTGCTGGAGTGAGGCACAGACAGGTGCGACCTTTGGCTATGGCAGCAAGCGGTGGAGAGTGAACCTGGCAGTAGTTGTCTGGTGTTTGTGTGTAGTGGGAAGAGCCTGCAGGAAAGCAAGATGTTTTCAGGACCCAGGTCTAGTGATTGCAGCCACCACAATTATCCTCTGTGATTGATCTGTCTGAGGTTGGGTGTAAGGTGCCAGCATGATTTAGCCATGGAAATAAATGGAAATGAAATCCCAGGCCCGGTTTGCTGAGATGTTACCATTATAAGAGGCCCTGGTGAGACAGCAGCTGGAGTATTTGGCGCGCATTTCTACAACTGTGCATAAGAAAGGCATATTAATATTAGAGGAAGGGTGAAAAAAAGGAGGGCTGCCCAGGTGAGCAGGTAGATGTGTTCAGCTTGTATCCCAATAGGAGGCTTGGTTTGGCAAATGAAGTCAGAGCACGTACATGCTGTGACTGCATGAGAGTGGTGGGCACATCAGTGAGAAAACTGCAGGAACTAATGCATGAACGTAGTGCAAGAGTAGAAACACATTCATGTTGGAAATACAGTTTTTGTTCCAGTGGGTGAGTGCAGGTCTGATAGCTCTTCCTGATGGAAAGCCCAGCAAATTTGTAACGTGTGTTGGTCAAAACTTGGCTGACTGAGGAGAAGGTTACATGGTGGGATTGCCAAGGGGATGGGAGCATTCTCCTGCAGCCCTGTATGCCTCTGTCTGTTGGCACACCTTCTTAGAGAGAAGCCAGCACAAGCAGCTTTATGTAAAGCTGTTTAATACCACAAGAAGAGATGAGGATATGACTGGAAAAATTACGCTTACTCCTGCTGCCTGTGTGATTGAGGTGGCTTTCTTTTTATATTGTTTTTTCTAGTCCTGCTGGCTGAGGATTGTAGGTTGGACAATTTGGGAGCAATGTTCATAATCTTATTACATGTGAAAACTGTAAATAGTTTAAATCGTGGTTTAATTTCAGAACTAAAAATATAATGAAAGGAAACATTCAGTGTCACTAAACCGACAGCCACAGTGATGCTGAAAGCTCACCTCCCTGTGTGCCGCCCTTCTCCCTCCATGGCCGAGCCATGCCGCAGGGAGCAAGAAAAAACAACCATCCCAGGAAGAGCGAGTATCCCAGCACCAGGTACTGGGGCACAGGGGCTCAGCTCTTCCTTCCCCCTTCTGTTTCTGTTTATCTATTTTATTTATGTCGTTCCACAGCCAGGCTTAGTGTGGCCTGCAGCGCCTGACTAGGAAAAAGAGTCTGTTGCAGAGGGATAGACGTGTGTAACAAAGACAGACAGCATATACCTTTCATTTAATTTCATTGCCATTTCCCCCCCTTCTTTTTTTTTGTAGTTACATTTGGATTCCATTTTCTCTCCCCTGAAATCTTCCAAACACTACAGGGCTTTTTTCTCCTTTTCCATTTCTAGCATATTATGCTAGACTGTTACATTTTTGACACCAGCTTTTTGTCTGAACACAACTTTTGGCTTCATTTCCATTGCAAGAAGACCTGACCTGGGAGTACTAAACAACACAGACTTCACTTGGAAACAGGAAATAAAAACAGTGAGAAGAAAAGTGCTCCCTCACAGGCCTGGTGGGTACATGGCAACTGGGAGGCGTGTAATCTCCACCTTTTTCTTTTTCCACTGCGAGGTTATTTGTGTGTCTCCAGCTGCCTCTCAGCCCGCCTTTGCCTTTTGTCCAGCCAGCTGGGATTCTTTAACTTGCTGCTATGATAGTGTTTAGAAGCTGAGTTAAGAGTCCTAAAGTAGCTATCTACTCAGACTCCTTTGGTAAAACAGCACAGCTACTTTTCAGGCACTGCTGAATGGTGCTGTTGTGCTGGGAGGGGAAGCCGTTTCCTTCTGAAGTGGGAGAGGAGGAGCATGAGCCCTCATGCTTCAAAGGGAAAATGTTACTTCACTCCCAAAAGCTTAACGGCACTTTGGAAGCATTAACCAGAAACTCTGGGCTTTTGGGGACAGAGGCAGTGTGTGGCTGGGTCATTGAATAAGCATTGGCATGCTGCAGAAATCATTGTAGTTCAAAGAAGTCTGGGTGAGTTGGGAGCTTCTTTATAGAGTTTTTGGTGCAGTCCTTAAATAAATATGACCTTTTAAAGCATTGTAACCGTGGTGCTGGCCTGTGAATGAGGTGGGGAAAGTAGGTAGTTTGCAATTGAGGAAAGGAGAAATTGCTGGGCAGAATCACTTTCATTAAACAAGGGGAAAGAATCTTCTTGGATTTTCTCCATCAAAGACGACGGGTATAATCCTTTTCAATCATAAGGGGCCAGCTGTTTAGCTCTGGCAGATAGTGTGGCAGGTGTAGCATCTTCACACAAAAAAATATGTTTTGGATGCTCTGGTCTTCAGCCAGGAGGTAGTGTGGTGTTAAGTCGTGACACAGGCGTCAGTGTGAAGCTGTTCCTGCATTCATCCCTTTGGCTGGACAGGAAATGTGTCAGTTGGTATCTATAAAGAGTTTAGCACTGTTAAGAGAATCTGGTTTGCTGCTTTAAAACCAACCCATCCACCCACTGACTGTTGTAGGTAGTGAGCTCTGGTGGGTTTTTATCACTGCTTCATCTCTGAAGAAAGCATAGATATCTGGGGACTCTGTGGAGTGTAGAGTGTGAACACTCAGGTTTTGCTGGCCATTGTGGTGCTGAGATAGCTGTGTTAAAGCTTGATGCCTTCCTGTGGCTTCTACAGAGGTGAACCAGACAATATTGCTATACACTGCTAGGGAAGGATATGTTGAAAGAATAATGTCCTTATGAGCCTCTATGACTTTCACTTCTAGGGAAAGCACATACCACCCGAAG
>NW_009928685.1:26322-61221 GCF_000696875.1 Nestor notabilis
GAAGTTGGTGATGGGGAAATTCCAAAATTTGATGGAGCGGGTTACGACAAAGACTTGGTCGAAGCTCTTGAAAGGGACATTGTGTCAAGGAATCCAAGCATTCATTGGTATGAGGGACTTTCTCAATTTAAATGGTTTTGTTAGTGTGAAGGAGAGAAATTATCCTTCTTCTAACTCTTAAAACAGGGAGCTATCATAATCTTCTACAGATAGGCAAATCAAGGTCTTTTGATTTTAACAGTTTATTAATTTGATGACAGTTAAGCTTTTGTTGCTAACTAATGTAATGTGCAGTACATCCATTACAGGTACTACTGAAATGAAAGTACACTCCAGAGAACTTTAAAGATACCACTTCGGTGTTCACATTGTTCAAAACAATTTTTAATTAAGCAGCCCTGGGTAACTTGAGTTGCAAATGATTTTTTCCTTACCTTCCAAAAGTGGATTCAATTTTAGGTCACCGGATTATAGGAGTGCTCTCATGAGGCATATACTGGCATGCTAAAAGAGATGGTATGAAGTGAAAGGCTGTTCTGTTTTTCTTGTATAAAAATAGAAGAAATAGTGTTGTACAGGAATCTTACACAAGTTTCTTCATCTTGCACAGGGACGACATAGCAGATTTGGAAGAAGCCAAGAAATTATTAAGAGAAGCTGTTGTTCTTCCAATGTGGATGCCTGATTTTTTCAAAGGGATCAGAAGACCTTGGAAGGTGGGAATTTATTTGGTGTTTTAGTAAATGGCAAGCTGTAGTTGTGCTGCTGTAATATGTGTGGATGCCTGAAAAGGCAAATGGGAAAGATCAAGAATTTCTTCATGAAATCATCTCAATGATTCATGGTCCTTTCTAACCCTATGCATTCTATGATTCTGTAAAATGCACTGAAAGAAACAGCTGGAAGTGTATGCAGGCTTCACATTAAATAGTAATTCTTTTGTATTTACGCAGTCATAGCTTGTTGACATCATCACACTTTCTGTATGCCAGCCTGTACATGTGGGCAAACATACAGGGTATCCTGACAGAAGCAGGAGTGATTAACAGACAGCGGATTATGGTGGCCACTCTTCAACACTTCACAGAGGAAAGCAGTCCTTGCACTGTTTTATTCTGCATGTGCCAACTAGCTCAGACAGCAAACTGCAGGCTGGATGGTGCAAGGAAGGAAGGAGAGGTGGGGCTAATGTGAGACATGATTTAGGTTTGCAGTTACACTTGCAGCTGGGCATAGTTACTGCTGGAGTAGGAGAAATTCAAGCGCGAGAGTGAGCTGCAGGAAGGGGAACAGGAAAGGTATAGGAGTGAGCTGGCCTAGCTGACGGACCAGGGGTGAGCCCAGTCTAGGCCTTGCTTAGAGCTAAAATGGAAGAGAAGGGAGGAGGTTGTTGAGCATTTCTGTGAACAGAAGATAAAATTATCTTGCTTTTGTTGTGGGATGGATTTACACGTGTTTAGGGAATAACTAGTCACAACTCAAGGACTTGCTTGTTACTGAGGATTACTGCTGTAAATTGTCTGTTATTGAGTCTGCAAGGCAATGGCATGCTTAGGGAATGCTGTGTAAGTGAGCAGTTTCTGTGGTTTAGTATGCAGTTTCAGCAGCATATGTCAGACCTTGCATTACTTGCAGACTTGCCCCGTCTTTTCTCGCTTGGTCCTTGTAGTTATCTGACTTATGCTTAGGTCTGACCCTCAAAGCTGTCCTCCTCCAGCCTGAGCCAGTCCCAGGTCCCCATTATTCTGCTTATTTACAAAACAAAGCCCTGCAGGAGCTAATGAGTGGAGGACTTGTCATTCTTGGGGCTTGTGGTGTCTATGGACAATAAAGAGGGGAAGTTGGAAAAAGGGGAGGCTGACAGCAGGAGCTGGGAGGTGGCTGCTTGAGGGCTGTTCATGGAAGTTTTAGGGAGTTGCAGGGGGCAGCCCAAATGTAGCCCCAGGCTACGTTTGGGGTTTAGTGGTCAGTACCAGTGGCCTGAAGGTTAATCTTAAGGTTAACCAAGCTATTGGCTTGGACAGAGCCTAGATATCATGGGTTATGAGTGTAGGGTAAGATTTTGGTGTCTTTTGAACAGCTGAATCTCTCTTTTCCTCCTGGCATAGAAGTTATCTCTATACCCTTATAAAATACAGGGGCCCCGTCTGTCCAGTCTTCAAAAACTTTTAAGGGAGTGAGGAGCTGCTATGCTTTTTTCATGTGTTAACATGCCTAGAGGATGTAGTGGCCATCTGTCTTTTAGGCAGGCATCTCAGCAGACAGCAGGGAACATGAAGAGTGCCACTGGCCTTGTCTCTGAGTGTTGTGGCAGCAGATAAAGAAACGACAGCCTGGTCTTTTAAAGAGTTACAGTCTCTATCTGTTTGTGTGAGATTATCTTTTCCCACTGAGCAGTGTCGCCTCTGAAAACGAGGTGGTTGTAGACATGGAAAAAATTTAAGATTATTTCCTCTCTTCAGTCTGCGATGCAAATTGATTTCTGACGAGTCCATGAAGAGTCTTCATTGTTAGCCTTTTCCCTGGTGACTTGTGAAGCTGTAACTCTCCTGAATTTATTTTTCACACAGAACAGCATGTATTTTCCCTACTGTTGACCTCTGACTGTGCTACAAGGATGAGAAGTTTTGAAGGGAAGAGTGTTTCTTGCAGTAATCAGTATAGCAGCAGGCATTTGTTGAGCCTAGGCATTCAGGACAATAATTCAGGGAAAAGGCAGCCAAATCTGGTTTTGGATGTCCAGACTCTCCTGAGAACAATTCCCAAGACAGCCCTCACAGTTTGTGCCTGCATTCAGAGGACGGTGCCTTGTGTGAAGGAGGCAGCTGTCTTCCCTGATTCAACGCAGGTGCTGTGTAGCTGCAGCCATAGGTTTCTGAGGGTCCACGGGCTTGCTCTTTCTTTTTATCCAAACTGTTTTGTGCCAAGAAGGCCCAGTTGCTCACTGTGCTTCCCACTGCTCTGCTAGTGATTGTTACAACAACAAGAAGTAACCCTGCAGTGATTTCATCAAAACACTTGCTCCCTGCAGTGCATTTCAGCTTCTTATTGAAATACTTTGGATTAACAGCCTTAGAGGAAGAATAAAGAAGTCTTTGTGTTTGTCAAGGATTTTAACTAGTGAGTAAGTGGCAGCCTCCTAGTTCGCAGAGAGAGAGAGAGAGCGCAGCCTGATCCTATGTGTTTCTGTTTGCAACCATGCATATCTTGTTTTGCTGAGAGCTCAAGTTCTTTTAACTGATATTGCTGTCATCTTCATCCCCAGAGAGCTTGGTTTTCCCCTGGTTTTCCACCTGGTGTGGCTGCTTTGCATTAGTGTTGTGCGCATATGTAATGCCACCAGTATCACGTGCAATGTAACGCTCCCTGTAATAGTAATGCAGGAGGTGCAAAGCGATGGGCTTTGATTTGGGCACTGAGCAGCATGTGTAACTGCAGCCAGAATTTGACCTTCCATAATAATGGAGGGCCAAAGCAATATTCAAAAAATTATGTTAGTCCCGTGTATCACCAGGCGCTGCATAAAACACAGTTTGTCAAACACAGGGGTCAAGTGTGATTTGAATTGAGGTGCAGCTTGTTTTCAAAATACTAAATAAAACCATTTGAAATGCAGAGAGAACAGTAAGTCATCTGACCTGCATATCACAGGCTGAGTAATTTTCACCCAGCCACTCCAGGGTTGTACTTGCAATATTATTATAATATCAGTATGACTGTGCAGCATCTGAAAGCACAGTATATGTCTGAATGTTCATGGGGAGAAAAAAAATCCATTTAATTTTTATGCTTGCTGCTCTGGAGCTTAGGAAGCCTTGGGCAGCCCGAGGAGTGACATTGGGCTGTTAGCTGTATGGATGGTGTGTGAACACTTCTGGCTTAATTTACCAATGAATGTACGTTGAGCTTGCATTAGCTAAGTGTTAAATGGCAATAAAGGTATTAAGAGTTAATGGAAAATGGAGTACAGAGAGGCTATTGCTTTTGAATAGTACATTTTTGAATAATTGTCTTCCCGGTTGATTTGGTTTTATAGATCTCTTCCATGTCATTCTTTGTGCTTTTTGAAGTAAATTTTTGTGAGGAACAGATGAAATCTAATTTGCTATGTGGCTTGCATTTAACAGATATTTTATTGCTGCGGCATTTTATGTAAGTTATTAATTGAAAAGCACATTATGATGTGCAGTTCTAATTCCAGCTAATTTGATTACCCTTGCAACACAGTACAACGTTACTTTAGGAAAGTGTTAGCATGTAATAAGATCTTGCAGTTGGGAGGGGAAAAGAACTCCGGGCTGCTTGGGCACTACGTTTTCATAATGCCATGCTTAAAATCACAGTGCCCTATTGTAGTGCTGTGCAGGCATGGAACAGAGTGGCATCCCTCCGCAGCACTGCTGCTGAAAGGGTTGGGAAGACTATCCATAAAGATAACTGTATTTAGAAATATTATCACGAGCGATTAACCAGTCTCAGTGCTACAGTCTTAATATGAGTCCTGAGAGCACTGTGAGTCTACCTAAAAACTTGCTTGCATAATGATGGGTAAACATGCTGAGCTGCAGGGATCTGCGTTCCTTACTCTGTCTTTCAGATAGGCCACAGGTGGAAAGACAGTCTGATGGTGTAGATGCCAACCTGGGGCTTAACTGTAGTTCAGTTTTCTAGTTTAAAGCTTTCTGAATAATCACTGAGGCTCAGATTAGGCTTTAGTGGGCCTGAGTGGTAGTCCACATGAGCCACAGTTGCTTGTCTGTAAAACAGAAATAGCAGTGCTCTTCTGCCACCCATCAGTGTGGTGAGGATGGTGTTTCAGCCAGGAATTGCTAAGATGCAGTACTATGGCTGTAGAAGTACTGAGATGGAGAGATTAAACAGTATGACAAACCATTGTATTCAGTGAATGCTCTCGTGCATACTTAAATGTAAAAATCAGATCCTCAGGATTTTTTGGCAAAATGTTTTCCTACAGAAAAGTGCTCTACTGAGGGAACACAACTTTCTGCAAAAGTATTTTGGTTTCTGCAAAGGGGCCTTTGTTCCACAAAGAAGAATTCACTGTCTTCATCTGCCTGTGTAGCCCCTCGTGAGTTGGGAAAGGCCTAAGTTCAAGTCTGGGCTGTCTCTGATTCAGAGCAAGGCTGGAAATCTGTTGTCCACTTCCCAGGTGATAGGTGCAGCAACAGTTACCAGGTTTTGTGATTTTGTGCTCCAGCAGAGTGGTAAAAAGAAGTTGCAGAACACTTCCACGTTGTTCTTGAAAGTAGGATTCCTGTCTTTTGTTTTCCACTGGTGACAGTTATGTTATTAAACAGTTTGAATCCAGATCTTGGATTATACTGAGATGTATGAGTACCAGTTGCAAAGTTTCTTTATTTGTTGTTCATTACCTTTGTTTTCACCTTGCAGGGCGTGCTGATGGTTGGTCCTCCTGGCACTGGCAAAACAATGCTAGCAAAAGCTGTTGCTACAGAATGCGGAACAACATTCTTCAACGTGTCTTCCTCTACCCTGACATCTAAATACAGGGGCGAGTCTGAGAAGCTGGTCCGCCTCTTGTTTGAAATGGTATGTCTTCAATGATGTGATCTGGGGATCACTGAGGCGAGAAAGGACATCTCTCTTGGTTTCCTGCCCCTCCAGTAGCATGCTGGAAGCACAGAGTTCATTGAACTGACACTCCCTCAATCAGTTAGAAAAACATGATCCGTGTCTCCATCCGTTTCTCTCATGTTGTTCAGGACTAAGAAGGAAATGGTTCATCACCCACGTTTAACGTTTCCCAGCCTAAACAGAGAGTTGTGACCTTGACAAAAATTCAGTTCTTATTTGGTTATGGGACAACAAGCCCATAGGAAATAGATTTGAAATTGGAAGGGATTTGGAACTGTTATTCTACAAGCAATGCATGTTTTAGGTCTCTTTCTGTTCTGAATGATGGGCACAAGCCTCTCAGTGAAGTTGAGGGTGCAGTCTGTCATGCAGGGTATATGAAGGACATGCCCATGTGGACCTATACTGAAGAGTCGTTCACCTCTTTGGGTTCATTGCACCTCTACAATACTCTCAGTTAAAGCTTGTCTTTGTTGAGGTAGGCTGAGGTCCCTTCTGTCCCCTATGCATACCCCTCACCAACACAAAAACCTGGGCATGAAAACTGCCTGCATTGTGATTGTGTTCCCTTTCCCCTTTGCAAGACTGGTTGATAAGGAAAGCCAACCAGCTCTGAAAGACCCCTGACTCAAGGAATACAATTCAAAATGTATAAACTTCAGCATATGCCAGACAGTTTTTGTAAATCAAAATCTTGAGTTATTTTCTTGTGACAGGCAAGGACAATCTGTGTATAGCATGTCTAGTGAAACTGGGCTATGGTCTGATGAGAGCCTGTCCTTGCTGCTGCAGCCTTAATGGTGATGTTTCCATTTGAATAAAGGCGAGGTTTTATGCTCCAACAACAATCTTCATTGATGAGATCGATTCCATCTGCAGCCGCAGAGGCACATCCGATGAACATGAGGCGAGTCGCAGAGTCAAGTCTGAGCTGCTTGTGCAAATGGACGGTAACAAGTGTTTAGATCCAAGTTTGGGGCTGGGGTGCTGTTTCTTTACAGGTGGGGATGTAAGAACTTGAGCAATTTGGAAACCCTGGCTTTATGGATAGGGGAAAAAGAAGGCAGAGCTTGAGAGTAGTGCATTTTTGGAGTGTTCGAAGGCAGATAACTGAAAAGGGTGTTTGGCTTTATTTTTTCTAAAATGGATATTTTGATGGTAAATTTAAAACTCAGATTCAGGAGACACAGACTCTACAAGAAGCAGATAATGGAGGTTTGTGCAGTTTAATACAGGTCTTTAATTTCTCCCCTTTGCTAGAGTCTCCAGCTCAGGGACCCCATTGTGAGATCTGATTTTGCTCTGTTCTGTGGTGGCAGCTAATTTAGTCAGATTTAGTACCTGGTTTGTGCAGGAGCACATAACGAGGATGAGCATCTGAGGAATATTGTATGGTGTAGTGATTTGATAACCACCTCTGTAATGCAGCTGTTATTTAACTACTATTTATGGTGTCCTCAAATGTGCAGGTTCATTGTGGTAAACTCAGGGTAGGCAGCTTTTTGCCTCAAAGTGGTAACTACTTTGCAGTCATCATTTGGGAGGCCAGGGAGTGATTCCTGTTTCTTCTATGGCTGGGTTTGACAGAGAGAGCATTTTCAGTGGGACTGTGTCATTAGCAGTTTCACAGAAAGCCCTCCTCTGGCTCAGCAGAAGAATGAACTGTCCCCCTCTCTGTGACAGATGGCCTTGTCACACCTAAGCTATGGGAAGTTTGGAAAGGGGCACTAGGACTATATAGAGCTGTTGCTTAGCTTTGACCATGCTTTTGTAATGTTTGTCTGCAGTGTTTCTTAGCAAGCATCTCAATAAGACCTATGTAGTGAAATTACTCTAAACTATTGTGCTTGCAGGGGTAGGTGGTGCTCTGGAAAGTGATGACCCTTCCAAGATGGTTATGGTATTAGCTGCTACAAATTTTCCCTGGGATATTGATGAAGCTCTCCGACGAAGACTGGAGAAGAGGATTTATATACCTTTGCCCACAGGTATGTTTGCTATCAGCATTTTCCTTTAAAATGACCATTGCAAGACAAGCTTAGTGTTAATGCAGGACTGTTGAGAGGAATCTTGATGGTTTTGTGATGAGCAGTGAAATTTGGGGGTTAATCATTTGGCCGGGTTGCTTTATTTTTGAAGAGAGTGAGAGAAAGGAAAAAACCAAACAACTACTTGCTCGGGGGCTTAACAACAAAGAGCTGCAGCATTTCATTGCAAGCCCATTCATTGATGGGCTCTTACATTTTGAAAGAGAGTTAGTTTTAATGAGCCTGGAATTATTTTAAATGTTTAGCAGTCAGTCCTTGAGTGATCATCAAAGGCAGCCTTTGGACATGTTCACAAATACTGCAAATACACTCCATGCTCTTGCAGACAAATGCAAAGAAGTGGATCCATGAATTTTCACTTACAAGCATAGTTCACTGTAAATCACTGCTCGCTTGCCTTTATGACTGTGCTTCAAGTCACTCAGAATGCAGCAGTCTGATGCCTTTCCTGCCTTAAGACATCCTTGCTTGTATTGTCTTACCTAGCTGTCATTCACCTGTCCTATTAATTTTGAGATTCCTATCCCTTGAAGTTTGCGTAGCTCTGTTTCTTGGTACAGTGGATGCCTCATCTCCCTGCATGAGCACTCAAGATAACAAGATGCGTGTTCATGGTGACAGCGGTTGTGATTGAGTTTAGCAGGTATAAGGACACTTAATAGTTCCACAGCTTGTCTTCGCAGCTTACAGGCAGTAACAGCTCCTAACAGGATGCCTGTCTTTATGACCAATTAGTTTAAAATCCTATTGGCTCTTGCTCTTGTTTCTAATTAAACCAGATTGGTTTTGACACACTGTATTACACGCTGGACAACATACGAGATGTGCTACAGTTTTATTTCCAGTCTGATGTTCTGTTGCATCTATTCTGTAAATAAGAATGTTGAGCTTTTCTGGGCAAATCTATGTGATGCATTTATAACTGTGCTGTGTGATCTGATGTGGTCAGGCATTTTAATTGGAAAAGTGATATGATACGATATATATATATATATACACACACCTGTATATTGTGTAATTTGATGAAAGTATATGTTCTGCTGTGTTTCATTTTCAAAATACTGCAAGGACTTGCTTAGCCCCATAGCAAAGATTAGAAGAATGTTCTTTGGTACAGGATGCTCTCTGCAGGTGTGCCATATGTACACTGTGCTCTGTAAATGACAAATCTCCATTTTATGGCTAGTGCCAGTTGTGTGTGATTGATGACTATATTCTTGACAGTTTTGCAAAGCACGCAAACCCAGCAGCTTTAGACAAGCTTTCTAATTTCTTTTGTATCCCCCCCCCCCAATTAAAAGAAATAAAAAATTAATTAGGGACATCAATAAATAAAACGTGGAAATTTCCTTAAGACTTCTAGCCTTTCCTACTGCTACTTCCTCTGTTGTGACTGTCATCTTTTCTGGGTCATAAAAATTGGTCACTGGAAATAAAGGTGCTGAGCTGGCATATTTTTCTGTACAGAAAAAGCCAGGAGAGCATTCTTTCTCTTCTTTACCACTCTTGTGCAGAGTAACACTGAGGCCTAAGCTGTCAGATGCAGATTCCCTCTTACAAGCCTAGGCTGCTTAACATCTGTACCCAAATGCACATATGCACATGCCCTCTACAAGAAAAATGGTTAATTGGCTGCGTAAGTGCTCATTTACCCAGCTGGTTGTCAGTGCATGCACACTTCATCTAGGTCTGAAAGTGGGATACCAGGACACTTGTATTGTAAATATATTAATATATGTTTACTGTAGCAATATATCTGTTTTCTGTCAGGCTTCAGCAGCTTTCTTGGGTCCCAACTGGGTAAAGTGCTTAAACATATGTTTAAAGTTCAGCCTATTGTTAGGGGGTTTGTGCTGTCTGAAGCTCTGTTAATAGAATCCTCATTGTGGTTCTAATGAAACTGTGTGAACAATATGCAGTCAAACACTTGAGCAGTGAGTGAATCCAAAGGGATGTGAGAAGAAGCAGACATTTGTAGGATTGTGCTTTTGTGCCCTTGGGTCGTGTGTGACCAAATGCTTCGTCACCTGAGACATAACAGAAATTTTTAATGATGTATGACTTAGCAATATCTCTCTAGAGCATGCTGCTTTAATATACTGCTTTTAACCATATACTTTTCATTGTTTGATTGCACACTTTACTGTGATTTGTTCTGTCTCTTTCCTTTTCTCATACTAAATCCTTTTGATTGTACTTATTATGACAAAATATTAGTTGTGTTTCTATGTTTTTTAATGTTACTCTTGCAAGTCTTCAGACAAGTGTTTTTTATGTTATAGCAAAAGGCAGAGCAGAACTACTTAAGATTAATCTTCGGGAAGTAGAACTAGATCCTGATATCAGCCTTGAAGAAATTGCTGAGAAGATTGAAGGCTATTCTGGTGCTGACATCACTAATGTTTGCAGGTATCTATGTCATTCACCTTATTTTGCAAATATGCATGGAAAGTCATTGTTTGTATTGTGTGATAAATGTAATACCCACTGCAGGTGAAGCCAACAGAGATTGTGTTTGAGGCCCAGTGCTGGAACCACGTGTTACTGTCACGTGGAGTGGTTTAAAGACCATGGAGTCTTTCTTTGAGATGTGGTTAAGTATTTTTGGATCCAAAACCAAAAAAATTCTCTGAGCAAATCTTGTTGGCTGCATTTACTGCATTTGTTAATGTAGTGCAGAGCAGGTTTGGATTTTTGTTTATTTGTTTGCTTTTAAATCCCATGAATTTAAGAGCTAGAATTTTGTGATGCAAAGGAACCTTTCATAGAATATTTCTGTGGGGCTTCTATATGCTATATGTTAGGACAGCCCCCAGTGCAGCACAGTCTTGGTTTCTGCCTGAACCTTCTAGGTGCAAAGGGTGATACAGATAGTTCATAGCATTAGTATTGAATTTATTTCTATTCTGTTCCCACAAATTGTTTCAATTTTTGACAAATGAGCCTTTTCTGGTGTAGAGCAGGTATTTGAGAAAACTTACCGTAAGGAAGTCTCTGTCCCTTATGAAGTTAGGATCCCTGCCAAGAGAAACTGATCCTTTAAGAACGTGGCTTGGGATGTTTTTTTATTTCCCCTGCTGCTTTGTGGAAATTGTGAAATGACTCCATGGTTTTGAAAATTTGGTGTGTGTCACACAGTGCGATAGTTAAATTACCTGTTCTCCCTGAGGCCTGTGTTATCCCTCGCTGGGAAAAACCTGGGGAAAGAGAAAATGTAATTGCAGGCTGCATGTGGGCCATGGTGTGAGAAATGAGCAGAGCTCTCCATGCCAGTGGGCCACGCTGGCAGCATCCGAGCTGGGGAGGAGTCACGGAGCAGGTAGAGCATGAGGAGCCACAGGCACTGATGGCCTTAGCCCTGTGGGCCCACGTGACACTCGTATCTGATGCCTTCTGCTCTGCCCTTTGCAGATCCACGTGCTATCCACTTTTGGGATACATCGTGAGGACAGGGTTGAAATTTAAGAGCATGGGGATGCAAAATCCAGTCTACTGTGAAAAAAACAAACAAAAAGTCTGAAAGTCTTGGAGTGCAGTTCTGCTCCCACCCTGCCCTTTCCTGCACTGAAGTTGCAAAATTTTAGCTCTATGAATCACTGTAAAAGGTTTTCAGTTTTATAGTTTTAATTATCTCTGCACATTTACCATATGCTTAAATGGGTTTTGGTGCCAGTGCATTCTTTACGTTGAATTAATGTAATGATCTGGGAACATGGAAGCCAAGAAAGATGTGAACTGCATCTTCTAGGGTAAATAAATGCTCTCTTAAGTGTTCCTGCCAGTGGTTACTAGCAAGAGAATACAGTCAAAATTCATAGGCTTACAGCACATGCTGCTAGCAATTAGCTCCCATACGTTATCCTGTATTTCCAGGGATGCCTCTTTAATGGCAATGAGACGACGTATTAACGGCTTAACTCCAGAAGAGATTCGTGCGCTTTCTAAAGAGGAGCTTCAAATGCCAGTTACCAACGGGGACTTTGAGTTGGCTTTGAAGAAAATCTCCAAATCTGTTTCTGCTGCAGACCTGGAGAAGTATGAAAAATGGATGGTGGAGTTTGGATCTGCTTGATCTCAGTGACAGATCTCCTTCGCTAGAGTTTTATGGGTTTTGTTGTTTTCACTTGCAAAATGAGTTAGAAATCTTTAAGGGTTTAATAAAAGGTCTGCCTGTGCCCCCATCCCACCCCTTTCTGGTGACATGATCTTTTAAACTTCATTTGCCTTTATAGGGAGTGAACACAATAATGAGCTGATATTGTAAAAGATTTTTTTATCTCTGAAATAGTAAAATAATACAAACAGGAAGGGAAAAATTATACTTGTGAGGATAATCTTTTTATTTTTCCAATGAAGAGAAGTGTTACTTAACCTCCTCATAGTCATCTTTTATGGCTGGAATCAATAAATCAGCTGGGGAATGTGACTCCAGAGGAGCTAACAAGGGCTCGCTGTACCCCCTGCTCTTAAGTGCTGCATTTCTGTTAAGCTGCTGACTTTGCCTCCATAGAATGTGGCATCGAAGTTACTGTTCTCTCTCTCTCTGCTCGGATATTCAGAGCAAAACCTGTGGATTAATTGGCATTACGCAGAGAAAATGAGGATCAGTTTTACGTCAAGACATGGGCTTGGCCTCTCCTCTCATGTATGTCCCTTTGGAACTGATGTCACTTCAGCCTGGATTGATGTTACCTGTGAGAACTTCTGATGGAAATGAGAGGAAAAGGGTCTCAGTTGCTCTCAGTCTGGTTTATCCTCGATCTCTGAACATAGTTTGTACCAGTTTGACCAGTAGGCACTTTGACTAAAGTTATGTCTTGCACTTTCATGCTTATGTATCATCCTTCGTGCTGTCTGGATATTGTAACTATTTAAGTACCAAGGGTTTAATACAGCAAAGACACTAATATCAAGGCTGTCTTTAAAACATTTAGTTGTGGACTACCACTTCTGATGAGACATGAACTCTTTCGTAGGCAATGGAATTTGTACTTGTTTGTTTATGTTGTAGAACTGTTAATGCTTAATATTTTTTAATGAAGATTTCTTAAAAATGTATAAATGTTATTGATTTAGGGGAAAATACTCTGTACAATCTCATTTGTGTTCTTACCTGTTTCTTCTTTCCCTTGTACAAATGCAGGGATGAGAAGGGTTGGGTTATAAACTAGCATGAGAAATTCTAGAGTGTAACTGTCATGCTTGTCTATATGAGCTTTTCACAGACTTGGGCTGCAAGTCTCACATATGAAGGTTTCTTGTGATAGGAATGAGAAGGAGAGGTCAGATTTACAGAGGGATATGCAAGTGCTCCATTATTATTTTTTTTTTTGGTGATTTTGCAAGCTAGACCTGAAGTATCTTGGTGGATTTGGGTTGCTGTGCACTTTGGTAGGTACTCTGCCCTTTGGCTCTCTGCTGAGACTCCTAGTGGCATAGCCAGATGTGGCAAACTGGAGTGAGAGAACACCTCCTCTTGTATGGTGGGAGTATATCCTTATTTTCTCCTTGTTGCTAGTTCTTGGGAAGTTCCAAATAATGCCAGTAATTCAGCGCACTCATCTCTTAGGCCATGACATGTGAACCACTAAGGCAAATGCTGCTAAAACGTGTTTACTGTTCAGTAACAAGGACTATCAGGGTACATGCATGACAGCTCTGCAGCATCTATCTAATTACACGGGCGACTTTGGAAGCTGTTTACCATTGCTGCTTTGTCTCTCAATGCTCCTTTTTCTTTCTTTTTACGTGAATACCACATCTCCGATCCTGTCTTTATAAAGGGCTGCCCCAGTTTGCATGGAGAAACAGCATGGAGATTCTGTCAGTCAAGAAACTCAGTCAGGGCTTTAGAAGCGTGTTTCTATGTGGCATTCCAGAAGAATACCTTCTGGGGCCCCAGAGGTTGGGACACATCTACTGTTAACGTCTTTCCAAGGATAGAGTGTCTCTGCTGCATGGTGTTAAGCCCTGTTACACTCCTGGACAGGGAGGTTAGTGCAGAAAGGACACCAGCTTTTTTGTTGTCACCGACAGGGAGAATAAAAGCTTCTTTCCTAACCAGTTTGCACTAAATGCACAGCAGAGCCCTTGGGATTCACATTACCTGTGTCTGTCGAACCAAAAGGATCAGTTCTCTCTGCACTGGAAGATGAGCGAGCAGAAGCCATGTTGACTCCATAGTTTTTGGATAAATTCCTACCAAGGCTAGTCTCTTCCTCCCAGGGAATGACTGGACCTCTATAGAGAAAAGCTTTGAAAACATTGCTACAGCCTGACATTTCTTCCTTATGAAAGCTGGAGGCTGCAGCTGTTACTCTGTGTTTGATTGTTTGTTTTACTGCAGTAGAAATAGTAAAGCTATGTGAATCTTTTGTGGCCAACACCAGAATAGCTCTTCAGGGTCTAACACTAGGGAGGCCACTGCTGCCTGAGGTGCTTACTCTACACAAGCAAGATTTAGAAGGGAATAGACATGAATGCCAAGAACTTGCCTTCTTCTGCAGCCCAGGAGCAGCGCTGGGATCCAGCAGTTGCTTCTTAGAGAGGTCCAAATACCAGTTTTCTCAGTCTCATGCTGCAAGCAGCAGTGCCCTTCCTGCTGATGAAAGCACAGCATTTAGCAATGATGTAGTTCCTCAGCTCTTTGATGAACCTTCTACCTTAAGGCGTTAAACTCCCCTCTTGGATGTTAAGCAAAATTCACTATAACAGGCATTCCCTCTAGTAGCAATCATTCAGGTGCTGCAGTCTTTTTCTCTAAAGGTCATGATTTCTATCCAAATATGCTTTTCCTGTACAGGTCCATTCATCCTTTACTGCTGCAGAACAGGAAAGGTAGAGTTTCAAGGCTGTTGATGTTTAGATGTACAATGGTTGTGCCTGAGCATTACACCGTGACTTGGGCCCTGCTAGATCAGGTACCCCGGAATACAGAGACCGTCCCTTCCCTGCCGAGACTTTCCAGTGCAGGGACCTGGCTCTTACATCTTTACCAAGTGACACTGGTGCACTGACCCAGATGGGATTGGAGATTGGGTTATAAACTCAAGAGGGGAGCCAGCAGCAGGGTGCAGCAAGGGAAGGAAGTCCAGGCCAACAGTGGCAGCAACTTAAGACCCTAGGGATGGGCTTATAGCTCAGTGTAAGTCCAGTTTGTTTCCCACTGGTGAAACCCTTGTGTAGGGATGTTGGATTCCTCAAAGAGCAGTGTACAAGCATATCACAGCCTGCTGTGACAATCTGTTCTGTCTGTGTATGTGTATGGAGATGCAAACACATGCATGTGTATGTGTATATATGCGCACACAATGTGTGGTTCTTCTGTAGTGTGTACCTAAATTACATAAACCCCATGTTTTAAAGTTGTGTTTAAGTGTCTGTCTCTGAACATCTGTGAAGACCCTCTTGGGTGGCACTGTTAATTTTTGTACAGCAAGCAATCTAGTTGTATGAAGTAATAAATGTACATGTAGAGTCTGTTTGTCTCGTTTGGGTTGGGCTGTGAATGTTTGCTGGTAACTGTTTCCAAAGGCTGCCATACAATGCAGGTCTTTTCATCATGTCCCAGCAGTGGTGGACTCGCCAAAGTCCCGTATGGAAAGCAGTTAAAGCAGAATCAGGGCTTTTTGGATAACGCTGTCAGTAATGCTTTCCCTCTTAAATTGGCCTTTCATTGCCACAAGCTATAAAATGTGAGAGCGCTCCAGTGCCCAACACAGGGAAGGAGGGTGGGGGAATGGAGGGCAGAGGCCCCAGCAGATGTTCAGTGTTAGCACCTGATTCAGACCTCACAGAGCCAGGCAGGCTTTTTTATTACTTGCCCCTGGGCAGGAAGTATAATCAGGCTCCAGAGAAGCCATATCATCAGCTGCCTGCTAACCAGAAGACTTTCAAGAGCAAAACTTCTGTGAGGAAAGAGCTTTCAAACTTGGAAAGAGACCCCAAGTCTCCTGGGACTGAGTTGATTATTTGAATTTTCTCACTAACTTCCGTATGAAAAAATGTGTAGTTTCCAGTGTTTCATAATGCTTCAAACACGAAAGAGTGAGCAAGGGAAATTGCTGATCAGGGGATTTCAGGAGAGGTCAAATCTTTGCCTAGAAAGTTCAGCTCACCCCAGTTCAAAAGAGACTGTGAAACAGCAAAGGTGCACTGACTTGTTCTGATCATGGTAAAAATGAAAGGGCTTGTGTGCTGTAAAGAAGTCCTCCATACAGTGAGCAAAGACATAGCTGTGCAATGCAGGCAGAAGGAGGTGGAAGCAGCAGAGGAAATAGTGGGAAAGGCTTTTTCTGTTTTAGGAGTAAACCACCCTGAATCAGACTGCGGACAGATTTTGGGGGGATCTGCAGTGAGAGATAAGTACCTGATGCACTGTGACACCGTGCTGCTGGGGAGCAAGCCGGGAGCCCGAGAGTGCTGGAGCAACATGTTGGTTCAGCGGGTGAGCTGCCCGCTGAGCAGCGCTGTAGGAGCGGACTGCAGCCACGCTGGGCAAGAGCAGGCTCAGTAGCTCTCTGGTGGAATAAAGCACATTGCATAAAGCCACCCATATTCGTGATAGCAAAGGCAGAGAGATGCTGCAGCTCAGAGCATGTGGCACATGGTCTTTTTTCCCTGCTCAGATTGTTTTGTGAGAGCACCGTGCGAAAGCTTGGCCGTGGCTGTGGATGCCTCAATCAGCTTTATTTCAGAGCCCGAATTCCACACAGACCTCAGCTAACAGACCTACAGCAGCAAGTGATGTTCCCACCTCCCACAGCACAGGGGCATTTGACCCTGTCCGCTTGCAAAGCCAGCCTGCTTTTGTATGCTGGTTGTGACCTGTTCTTCTGACCCAGTTACCATGCACGTCCTTGTTCAGTGCCCCTAAGAGAGCAGCTCCTTTTGTGCATACAAAGCTGTCTTTTGATCAGCTGAAGCGCCATGCTCGTGCTCGTGTCTGCACCTAGGTGTCTTGGAAAGATCCAGGCAATTTTCCCTCTTGTTCAGAAGGCCCCAACTAGCATTAAAAGTGAATGGGATGAAATATCTTGGCTAGCCTGGTTGCCTGATGCAGGAACACTTACCTCAACAGCCAAGGAATTGCCACAAGAAAGGCCTGGCTTTGGTATGAAGAGGCAAGGTGTGGGGATGTTCCCATTTCTACTTCAGGGCAGAGTTAGGGTTGTATCGTGTCCACGCTCTGTTTTCTAGCTTTTGTGTGTTTGTGACTTCTTTGCTGTAGTAGGAGCACTTTTCTTGGAGTTAGAGGGAAGCCATGGGCTTTGTGTTCAGTGTCTGGGTTAGGGTTTTAGAGATACACCGATCTGCTTAGCACCTGAAGCTGCTGAGCCCATTCCCAGCATCCTTACTTTAAGAGGAGAGCACTATGCATTCCGCTTGCCTGTCTGGCTGTACAGTAAGCAGTGTGGCTTTGTGCAAAGTCACATAAATACAATATTTAGAATATTAATTTGGCAGAGAAGTTCTTACTGCCAGTTTACAACTGCGTCTCTCCCATCCATGAGCAGTCCTTTGCATAAATTGTTCAACTGATGTAAAAGAAACTGTCCTGGAAGTAAGAGTTTTTTGAACTTAGCTTTGGAGAGACAGAAAGGTAGAAAAGAATTTGCTTAGAGGAAGATACCAGAGCACCCAAGATGCTGAGATCTGAAATTTCTTCTTTTTGTGGCTTTCCTTTTTGTCCAGCAGTTACACTGCTGGGTTGTGCTTTCTGGTTCCAATTTGTTTTGAAATAATTACCATTGTTTATCCATCTCTCAGCCAGCCTTTGCAGATGAATTGGTTCCACAGAGCCCCCTTTTTGCTTAGCGGTTGGTGTTCTTGCACAGCTTGTTGTGTGACATCTAATTGAACGGGCTGATGGCGTGAGATCTTCCTTGCGAAGGAAAGGTCACCCAAATGGTGAAGGTGAGAGGAACTGCACTGAATACCAATTGGACTGGCAGTAACAGAAACCATAGCAACTCTGCACAGGGTTTATAAATGTAACCGAGAAGAAAAAGGGAATAACCTTAAGGAGCTGCTGACAGCATTGCAATATGCATGTTGGTAAAAATGTTGGTCTTTCTGTCTTTGCCAGTGAGGACAATGTATGCAAGAGGGTGGCAGTGGCTCAGTGAGCAAAGGAAGCCAGCTGCAGGCACTGCCGCCAGGTTTCATCACCTGGCTTTGCTGCTAAAAACATGCCTATCCCCAGGACCACCACAAAACCTGCCTTTTAGGTAATCAAATCTGACTAATAGCTTGCTTCCCATCTTGAAATGTCTTCAAACTTTGGGATGTCCTGGGGTCATAATGCTTATGAGGGGATGTTAATAGTGGTATGTTTCTGTAGGCTCCTGGGGCTCTGTTGTGCTGGGTACCATTTCTGAGCACAAGAAGAAATATGCTGCAAATGCTTATTGGGAGTTGAGGTGGTAGAAAGATGATGAGACAGGTGGAAATGAAGTCGTTCACCCAAGGTCCTGGGATTAGCGGAGGAAACAGAACTGTCCCTCTGACTTCCAGTTCCTGAAACTCTACGTTTTTCAGTTGCTTTTCGTTTGCAGCTCCTAGCACTTTTTCTACCAAGGCCGAAGATCCCCATATTGTGAATTAAACACAACAACTTTGTTTTTCTTAAATACCTTCTTTCTGCAGGCCCTTAACAGGCACTCCGGGGGCTGGGGATGATAGCTTGAAAAGCACTGGCCCATGTCATCCCAGGCTTGCCTGAGCTTCTTAGGGAAGGGGGTCTGTAATGGATGCTGTTGATTTTATTTTCTTCTTGTTAGTTTGTTCAGAAAGATGAAGCTGGGTGGATGTGAGGTACTGCTGGGGAGTTTATTTACAGTGGGTTTTTTTCTGTGCAGATTAGCATTTCATCAGCATATGGCACAGCCATTTAAAATAAATATTTGGCTTTCCTTAATTTATGCCTGTGTAGAAAGGTCCCTGAGTATGCGTATCTATCCCTCTGTTGTACCTAATTAGACATTTCTACCATGGTGCTGGGAGACCAGCTCCTTCCCCCTCACTGAGGAGCTGCGATCCACACGCTCCTTCCCTGCATGATGGATCCACAAGCCTCAGCTAGGTGGAAGCAGGGCAGGGGCCCGCAGCACGCTGGCGGCAGTGCTGGGTCAGCCTCGCTCTCGAGATCCTGGGAATACTGATTTATTTAAACTGGAACCTGCCCAGCTTAAGCAAACGCCTGGCGCCCGGTCCCCGCTCACCTCCTTCACCCGCCAAGGCAGCTGTGCTTTGGCAAGGCACGATCCCAAGCGAAGTGTGTGAGAGCAAACAGCTTGGCTGGGAAGATGCTGGAGGAGGAGGTGAGGCAGTGTGGGGAAGGACAGCAGGCTGGGCTGTGTCCCTGTGTGCCCACCCAGCCCGGGCGAGGGAACTCAGTGGTGAGGAGAGGGAAAAGCGGTCCCCTGGGTATGCGATGCAGTTGTGGGTGGGAGAAAAGCAGGAAACTTACTTTAAAACAAAGGACCAAATGAAAAATGGATCAGTTTTGAGATGGAATGGAGCCTCCCGCAGCCAGTGACTCAGGAGGCCTTTTCCAGCTCTGTGGCATATCCAGATGTTTTGTGTTCTCACAGATGATTTGGAAACTTTCTACTAGTTCCCAATCTAAATGCGTCCACATCTGATTTGTATCCCTTTGATCCTGTGCTAATGTCATCTTCTAACAAATAGTTCTTACTCCTTGGTATTCATCCTACATCCCTGAATGTTTTTATAGGATCACCATATAAAGCAACACCTTGTGCCTTGTTAGACTGTACAAGCTCCTTCCATCTCTTTTACAAGGGGATCCTCTTCAGCAACCTTTCTTTCCACCTGAGTCTGTTTTGTTTTAATCAGATCACTTGCAGTGTGCACGATGGGTCCTTAAGTTGCACACAGCAAATTACCCACTAAGGCAAGGAAAAAAAGAAATTGCCATCATGGTGTGTTGCTGTAATCAAACAAATGAACCGAGTGGTTGGTTGTATGATCTACAGGAGGGCAGAAGGCTTGGGTGTATTGTTGCACAGCAACTATGGTTCATTAGATAACTGAGAGACGATAGTAGCTGGTGGGGTACAAAGGGAAGGGAGGGAAGATGTGGGAGTTCTCCAGGAGAAGGTGAGAGAAAAGATTTGGGGATTCTTTCATAGCAGAGAACCTCATAGCAGCCTTCCAGTGTGTGAAGGGGGCCTAAAAGGATGCTGGAGGGGAACTCTTCATCAGGGACTGTAGTGATAGGAGAATGGGTGATGGGTTCAAACTTAAACAGGGGAAGTTTGGAGTGGATATAAGGAAGAAGTTCTTCACAGTGAGGGTGGTGAGGCACTGGAATGGGTTGCCCAAGGAAGTTGTGAATGCTCCAACCCTGGCGGTGTTCAAGGCCAGGCTGGACAGAGCCTTGGGTGACATAGTTTAGTGTGTGGTGTCCCTGCTCGTGGCAGGGGGATTGGAACTAGATGATCTTAAGGTCCTTTCCAACCCAAACCAGTCTGTGGTTCTGTGATTCTATGGCTCTGATTCTGTTCACAGGGGATGCAGCTGGGTGCACCCTCATGGTTTGAGACCACAGCACTTGCACTCAGGTCCCCACTGCCACCAGTAACCAATCACTCTGTGCAGGACCCTGCTGGTACATGGTTCTTCAGTCCATGCTGCTTCCTCTTGAGCTGTCCAGAAGCAAAACCAAGTTGCAGCCTCCCAAAGGGAGCTGTTAAGTGCTTGGCACCAGAAACCCTATTATGCAAAAAATGAACCCACTTAGATTGAATCTGTTCAGCACATTCCCTTCATATCTGGTGGTGGTTGTTAAAGCTAAGGTGGGAACAAAGCTATTGCACTTCTGCTGCTCAGGAATAGGGGCTGTTTTGTGGATTTTCTGTCCTGTTGCTCTGCTGGGACTGCTTGTGGCAGTACTGGCAGTCCACAGTGGCTCCTTTCCAGCTATATCTACCCTGCATGGGGCTGAGGGAGCTCCTGGAGAAGGTGATTGGCAATACTGTTGCTTATACCAAGTACACTAAAAGTGAGATGATGAGTATGCTCTGACTGTGGTTTATGCTCTGGGACAACAGATTCATAGTTTATATGTCTTTTTCAAGGCCAGGTTGGATGGGGCTTGGAGCAACCTGGTCTAGTGGAAGGTGTCCCTGCCCATGGCAGTGGGTTGGAACTGGATGAGCTTTAAGGTCCCTTCCAACCCAAACCATTCTGTGATTCTGTGATTTTAAGATTGGTGGTCAAATCGTGGTTTCTCACAGCTAGTGACTTTTGCTAACACGTAGTAAATCCAAGTCCCTAGATTTAGGTTCCAGAAGGACCCAGATGCCTTCTGCTGCTTGCGTAGATGATTATGCTTTGTGTCTGGAGTAGTTAATGCACCCCAGAAATCCCCCTGCTGCTGCTGTAGAGAATTGGTTGCTCCTTGTCTCTCAGTGCAGCACACTAGATTCTTGTCTCTTACAAGAGGTTTGAAGCTGATTCAGGAGAGTGCCTAAAACTTGTTTATCGCCAGGCTGCCCATTCCCACCCATCTTCTCCTGGCAATGCAAAGCCGTCTCTGAAGTCCCTTCCCTTTCCTATGCCGGTGATCCTCTGGTCCTGCCCAGAGAATACCCACAAAGCATGCACAAAGCCCCACCAGAGTCCACAGGCTCAGCAGGTTGCCCCTGTACCCTGCTAGAGCGAGGTGTCTGTGGATTAGGAGCTGTGGTCTCTTCTGACCTAACACTGCAGGAAAGTGCCCTGCAGCAAACCCACCGGGATCCAGTGGGATCAGCCTTTTGGCTTCCCCTCAACCCTGTTCAGCAAGCCCAAGATGGACAGTAAAGCTGGCCACCAGCAGGGACATCATTGCTGCCGAGTGAGCGGCTGGGAATGAAGTGATGCCGCTTGGTCTACAGCTGATGCTTTTCTTAAGGCTCATTGCTTGTATTTCTCCAGGTCCTCTCTTCTAGCTCACCATGAAGCCCTGAACATCAGCGCTGTTGCCCATGAGATCAATCCCTGCACTGCATGCACAGTGTAGAAGGGAAAGCTGAAGGTGGGAGAGGAATAAGCTCATGGTGGGGGGCTGCAGCGGGAGCATTTGCCCTGTCCCTCAAGCCCATGCCATGGGCGAGGAGGCCAAGAGTCCATCACCTGCCACGTGGCACAGGGGCTGTGCTTGCTTCTTGCCACACAGGGCACGCGTTGAAGAGAAAGGGGAACACAAAGGGAACACTGGTGCTGCCAGGTAACAGGCAGTGGGAGGCATGAAGCAGATGATGCTGGGGATCAAAACTCTTTCAGACTCTCCTCCTGGACTACACACTTCTTGCCAGGCTGCCTGCTCCCACCCATCTGCCCTGCAGTGGCAGAATGCACAGACCCATCGACCTCACTCTTCTCAAGGAAGGGGGTCAAAGGGTCCCATTACAGGAGTGTTGCAAAGAAAATGGACCTTCCTGTGGGCACAGCATCTCCTCAGAGACCTGTGGCAGATGCGTGGCCTGGTTGTGTGAAGTACTGGATGTGCACACGGGGAATGACCAACCCAGTCTGAATGGGAAACCCGGGACACCAGGGACACAGGCCAAGATGGGCAAAGGAAGAGGCAAGGGCATTGATGGGGGATCTGCCATGGGTGTACTGATGGTTTGTGGCTGTCCCCAGTGCCTGCTAGCAGAGCTATGGATGGTGTCCTCCAAGAGGCTGAGATCAAACACAGCCGTTGCTGAAGGAAGCAGACCACTGCTATGGGATGGTTTGTTGGCATCCAACTGGGGCACTGCAGGGTGCAGGCAGTGGGGCAGGGCTTTGCCTGCTCTTTGTGAAGACAAGTCTGGGACCATTTCCATTTGCTGCCAGAGACAGACGGCAACGTATCTCCCGGCTCAGCTTCCTGAAGGATTTCTGCTCCCACCAGGGCTTTCCAGCTGCTGTAACTACATGGCACAAAGCATCTCTGGGTAGCTCTGCTCTTCACATTCAGTTTTACCTTGAGACAAATTCATTTTTTCCTTCAGAATGAGTTTAGCATGCTATGAAACAAATGTTTCAATATCTCTGCCAGTCTCTCAGGACTCATTAGGAATTTACATTTAAGCCTTGTTTTCTATTTAAACCTCAGAGTTTTCCATGTAATTTTCCTGTACAGAGAGAAATAGGCAGCTATTGAGTGTACAGAATCCACTTGCTCATCCAACACAAATCCCTCAGATGGGTTTTTATATGCTGTGTACATGGAGCTTATGACCCCTTTGATTTAGGGTTCCTCGGGATGTGGTGCTCACACCAGATTGGTAAATATTGAGATGTCTTAAGCTGTGCAGGGGCTGCAGAGCACAAGAGCTCAGCGTGAAGGGATTCAAAGCCCTGCCAAGCTCTCAGTTCTTGAAGACCACTTAACTCCAAGAGCCAACAGAAACCTCCCATACGTGGCCATCTGCAGAAGTATGTCCTGAAAGAGAGCAATGAATCATTGGGGAACGAAAGGGTTCAAACTGCTTTCGGGACTCATAAGCACTTGGGGAAGTTTTAAGAACCAGAGTATCTTAATAGTTGCTTTACATGCCCAGCAGCTTTCCATTTGTATGTCTAGCAGCTATATAGCTGGGGGCTGGATGCAGTTCCTGGCCTCGGGGCTGAGTTCAGAGCATGTGGCTCTTGCTCAGAGCAGCTTTAGCTTTAAAGCAACTGCAAAAGTTAGTATGCGAAGTGCTGACTGCAGCCATCCAGCGGGAGAAAGCCCAAGAGGAATGTGTATGTGCCAGGCTTGTTTAGAAACCGCAGATGATTTACAAAGTGAGCTTAATTGGAAGTTTCTCTTTGCGGCTTTCTGACGTGTTGCTGTTCTGATGCAGACGTGTAGGAGCCGTTTAAAAGGTCTGTGTTTACTAATGAGGAGTTAGGTAATCGGGGTTGTATTTATTAAGTGTACATGTGCAGGACAGGCACATAACTGGAGCAGCAGTGCTGGGTGTCTCAGGGCATCACCAGCCTGGAGTGAGGGATGAGTATCCTGCTTTCCTGGTGGAAGAAAGGGCCTCTTATCTTCATCCCCTGTGTCTCCAGTCCTGGCACTGCAGTTAGGAGAATAAGGGGGATCTGAGGGCCTCTACAGAAAGGCAGCAAGAAGTAGAAGTGCAGAAAAATGTGGTCTGTGAAGGAAAGTGCACGAATGAGGGTCACTATTTTTTAAAGAAGAAAACTTTAAGGGGGTTAAGAAAACTTGATAGGGTTTGGGGGTTTTTTTAGATATATTTTTAAAAATTAATATTAAAAAAATCTTTAAAAATCTATAAAGGAAAATATACTAAAAATCTGTAAAAAGGGAGAGGGTATATCATTCTTGATGTCCACTGTGGGTAAGGCAGCGGGAAACAGGCTCAAGTTAACATATGGGATATTTGTATTAAACACCAAAGGAAAGAATACAAACATTCCCACAGAAAAACTGGAGGTGTTGTGGAAACCCCATCCCAGCAACGTGTGTCTGAACTACAAGCTGTCCCCCATGGACAGCACTGGAAGAGCACTTCTGCACGGGAGTGCAGGAAGGTGTCCTCCAGACCTAATCCTGTTGATTTCTGCCACGATTTGGGTTTTACAACCTTTATCCCTTTCATCTGTCACTGAAGACAGGAGTTTATGAGCTGCTTCATGGAGCTGGGGCTGGCACCCACTGACAGAGGCAGTGGGAAAAGTTCCATTCAGGAGCCTGATGACATGATGACTTTTCTTCTGGCTCCACAACTCTGAAGGTGTTCACATGGAAGCAGCTCACAGCATCTATCTTCATACCCCTGTGTGTCTAAAAGCCCCAGTTCTGCCTCCCCATATCCCTCCCAGCCTTAAAGTGACCACTTAGCTTACTAACAGTTTATCAATACACTAGGGGACTGAGTTGCCTCCCCAAGGATTTTGTCCAAGAAAGTGATGGGCAACCAGGAAAAAAAGGGCATGTGAAATGAACTGTGGAATTTTGTTTCTGTGAAGCCAGATTCTGTCACCTCCCAGGTGGTATTCAGGCAAACTCACCTCGATTTCCATCCCCCCGGCATCCCTGCCTTTATCCTGAGATGCAGAATTAGCATCCAGACTTGTCAGGAACATGTCAAGAAATGCAGTACCCATCACTCAATTTGCAATTTTCTTGTGAGGGTTAACATCCTTGTGGTTTAAAAGTGAGCCTGATTTCTAATTCAGCTCAGCGTGTTCCCCAGTGCCCATCACTGCCTATCTCTGTGCCTTTCTCGGACTAAATTTTTAGTACCCCCTTAGCATCCCATATTTTCTCTCCACACTTGTACTTATACACATCATCAAATCACTTCTCGGTTTTCTTTCTGACAAGTTACAGAGGCTGACCTCTAGAAGTCTCTCCCTGTAAGTGGTTTTCTTCAGCTCTCAAACCATTTTTTATGTCTCTTTTCTTCACCCGCTCCATTTTTTTGATGTCCCCTTTAAAATATGGCACCTCAGCAGGATGCAGTATTCTGGTGTCAACCTGACCAAGGACGTACACAGAGATAAAATCACCTTCTATTCCATTTCACAGTCTTGTTGCTTATACACAGAAGGACCAAATTAGCTCTTTCTGCTACAGCAGACAGAAAAATAGGTCCCACATTTAAGAACCAGAAGGCTAGATAGTGGTATTAAAAAGAGAAAAATGGAGCTGACATGAAAGTAGAATTACAAACTGGGGCAGCATTAATAGCACAGTGTGATACTAGCCTGAACACATTAGCTGAAATAAAATGCTGAGAAAACAGTTTCTTCCCCTTCGGAGCCTATTGCTGCTGTGCAGGCTCCTGTGGGGGAGGCAGGCTGTGCACCGGGCACAGCTGATGTGCAGCGGGCAGGGTGAGCTTCTCCTGTATTGCACAGCTGTGCGGGGGACACCCTTGCTAAACCAGGCCACCAGGCTCTGTGGAGGCATGAGGCAACCTCTGCTCTTTCTGGTAGATCAGCCCTGCACACTGTGTGGTGCTGTCAGGGCTCCACATACACTAAGGCACCCCCAGCCCTTTGTGCTCTTTGTATTCTGCATGCTAAATCTTCCACAGGCAGGAGGGTTTATCCTAAGTAAGTTCCCCAATTCCCATGCCTGGTGATCCTTGCTGAACACAGAGTCACTGAGTCATTTGCAAATACATTTTCCATACACGTCCTCAGCATAAGCCTCATCTTCCTGTATTAGAGACAGTGACCTGACCCCAGCTGCTCTGCAATCTCTGAGGATTCCCCAAGGCAGCTCAAGGGTAGCATGCTCTGTGCCCAGCAGTCAAGTCTTCTGGTCTTTGAAGGCTTTCTGTGAGGTAGTTGCTTCTTCCTCAGTTTTATATCTATAAAACAGGCTTCACAGTTTTGGGGGCTGCTAAAATGCTCAAATCCCATCCTAAGTTTTCTTGTCTAGGAGGCAGTTTGTGCTGTTGCAAACCCTGTCGTGCTGCTTCTGCTCTCATGATAAGGTGTCTCTTTCCTCCCTGCTAACCTGCTCTTGCACACTGGGGTTTGAGCCCTGGTGCTTGGATGCTCTGGGAACCTGGACACCGAGGGCACTCTCAGTCTCACGCTTGCTGCTTCTGCTTCTCGTTGCACCCATGTGGAAGGGTGTCCTTCCTTCTGGGGAGGAAAGGAAGCCAGGGAGAGGAGCATTGGTATAGAGACAAGTGTTGAGGGACTGATGGGGGAAAGAGAACCTGGTGGATGGTCACCAAGATGGCTGGAACACATGAAATACCAGGAGGTGGTAAGAGAATTGAGCTTATTCAGTCACAGGAGGAGAAGGCAAAGGAGAGATCTATTTTTTGCCTACAAGTACCCTACAGGAGGTAACAGGGAATATGAAGCCAGACCTTTCTGGGAGCTGCGTGGTGAAAGGATGCACCGGAAATTATAATGTAAGGCATCGGGCTGGCACCATGAGAGTGGTCAAACCCTGGCACAGGTTGCTCAGAGTCATGGTGGTGTCTCTGTTGTTAGAGGCTCATTTTGGCCCTGATCAGCTTGCTGTAACTGGACCTACTTGGAGCTGGGCTGGTATGTGGTGACCTCCAGAGGACCCTTCCAACCTTAGTTATTCTGTCATTCTCTGACTTATTTGAAGTAATGTGTCGGGCAATGGCAGCAAGGTGACAACAGCCATGATTTCTTGAAATCCAGGCTACGATGATGACTTACTGACATAGGAACAGAATCTTAGCCCATCGAGCAGTATTTCACCTTGCACCAGGGCATTTCACCTTGCATAAGGCCTATGCACAAAGGAGATGAAAGGCGATCTGTGATGTTGATGGCTTTTTGTCCAGAATGCCCCAGTAGCTGCACCAGATCAGACCTGGACACTGACGTATCTTTGTGACCTCTTGTCCTGTGTACCTAATTAATGCTCAGGTCATTGGCAGTGATGAAGACACTAGTGAGCATCATTAGGCAAGATTGGGGTGATGCGAGAGGGTGTAAGAGGCGCAAGTCATCTCACTTAGCTTCATTTCTTGGAGGCAGGGCTGACTGGGCTCATCCTGTCATCAGTGGGAGGAGGCATGCTCCCCTGGGGTGGTTCAGCTCATCCTAAGGTGTGTGTCTAAACTTGGTGAGTTGGTAGAGTTGATGATGATATTTGGAGTTTACTGTCTTTCTTTATTGGCTACAGAGTGGGACAATTAGAGTGGAGGCCAGCTTAGACTTGACCAGTGGAAATAGCCCATTTTGGTTTTGGTTACTGGTGTATCTTAGGAGGCCATGCAACTCCACATTGCTGGGAAGGGACCAAGTCCTTGTGAGTACCAGGCTCAGCAATGACCCAATGTCTTGCCTTCATGGGATCATGAATCAGAGTTTTAGATGGAATAGGTTGCCCAAGGAAGTTGTGAATGCTCCATCCCTGGCAGTGTTCAAGGCCAGGCTGGACAGAGCCTTGGGCGACATAGTTTAGTGTGTGGTGTCCCTGATCATGGCAGGGGGGTTGGAACTAGATGATCTTAAGGTCCTTTCCAACCCTAACTGTTCTATGATTCTATGATTCTATGGTAAAGTTAGGAAGGAAAGTCACATTCCTGATGTAGTTTGCCAGTATCCTGAATTTCTGCTCTTTCAGAATCCTTTTTGTCATACTGGAGAGCTGAGCAGTTGTGCTCCCTGCTGGAAAAAAATACGGTCTTCTTAGGTGAAAAAACAACACCTCAACTTGATTTGCACTGGCCAGGTTATCGAAGACATCCATATTCCTTATTCTGTCCCCATTCCTTCCTCCATTCCCCAACTCCAGACACCTCCTCAATGCCTTCATACATCCCTGAAATAGATTCACCATTTCATTCCCTGACCCTACCTCCTCTGCTAGCAGAGGCTCCTTCTTCCTCTCCAAACACAGCTATGTACTATGTACTACTACTATGTACTATGTACATACTATGTACTCCAGACACAGCCTTGTGAGACTTCAGAAGGGCTTTTCCTGGTATTCAAAGAGACAAGAGCATATTGCCGCTTGATTTCAAAGGCCACTTGTGTTTTGGTCAAGACAACAACTAGTCTGGCCTATCAGTGCAATGAGACTGAGAATAAAGCCAAGAATATTGGGCTACATCTAACAGAGATGTGGTCTGTTAGCGCAGGCCTGACAGAAATGCTTTGTATCTGTGGAAATCCCAAAACAGTGTTTTGGAGGATACCTCCAAGAATACAGACAAACCACCATGCAGGAGTATTCTGTTTTCAGGGCAGGCTCTGTCTCTCTGAGTACTCTTAGCAGAGCAGCCATGCTGGTGATCTGACACCCAACAAGCCTTCATTCGTTATACAATGGCATTGGTGGAAAAGCAGACTTCAGCTTGTACAGGGTACATGCAAAGAAACGTGACGTACAGAAACTATTCCACCATCACAAAGCTCTTCCAGGTTTTTAGATTTATGTTTATGCACTTTCAGCCCTGAAGAACCTGAAGCTCTGAAGAAGTTGTGAAGAATGACATCATTTCATCTCTTGTTCGGTTTCTCACGTCTTCGTGAAAGACAGTCTTCTGGTTTTAAGTCATAGGGATGGAGCCAGTGTCTTCTACCCATGAGACTGCTTGAAGGAGGACAGGTGTTAGTTCATTTAGTTCAGCTACTAGGCTGTCTTCACCAAGACTTCCTATTCCCCCCATGCTCCCCCTGAATAGCTACTCAATAACAGCTCAGCCCTCGGGCTCCTGCTCCACACTGACCTCCTAACTGAGATGCAGGACTGGGGAGCTGCACATACCATCCTCCAGACAGCAGACTGGCAGCCAGCTCCGTCAGCAGCATATCCGTGGGTCTGGCAGGTCCTGAAGCCACAGGTCACATGGGGACCATTGGTTGCTAGAGCCTGGGAATAGCTCTGGAGGCGGCGTCTCAAAAGTGGAGCCTAATGAAAAACCTCTCTTCTTGCTGCCATAGAAACTGAACAGACTTGACAACAACTTGTTACTTCTCTCATCTCCAACAGCTCCGCATCTGAAGCGACTTGACCTATGAAGATATTTACATTAAGTATCACCTGGTAGCTGGAGAAACGGGACTGAAGTTAAAAAAGAAGAGGAAGATCCTGAAGCTCTTGTGAAAGCTGCTGATCAAAGCAGCTGCTGAGAAGAAGGGGAGGCATTTCTCTGGAATGAGAAGCAAGGGATCAGAGAGGCCAAGAAGAGATCGCTGGCCAAGAGGAGTTCTCTATGGAAGTGGAAGAAACCCCACAGGATGGCTCTGAGCTTTGCTGTGACCCAGCAAGGACCTGCAGAGCTGCAGGCTTCATGGGTACATTGCTCGTGGACAACATTTTCCATCCAGCACTCCCCTTCTTCTTTATAGCTACACCATGTGAAGCTGCATTCCCTGTGGAACAGCGGCTTTGCTGGAGTCTCATCTCATGAAGAGCCTGTGGGAACTGAGGGCCCTTGGTTCCCCTCGCTCCAGCCATCTCCAAACATCCCCAGCACCTGCGGGAAGACCAGGCCAGCCACAGTGAGGGAGGCATTCTGCAGTGAATCAACAGCTCTGAGAGCCGAAATGTTCCCTGTCATTCAGCTCAGCCCCCTGCTGCTTGTGCTTTCAGGAGAAAATAAATATGTATGACTTCTGGTCTTTAATGATTTCTGCCTA
Source organism: Nestor notabilis (assembly GCF_000696875.1). NCBI lineage: Eukaryota > Metazoa > Chordata > Aves > Psittaciformes > Psittacidae > Nestor > Nestor notabilis. The sequence continues at coordinate 56,097 of NW_009928685.1, forward strand.
TTAGCGATGTGTCTGACGCACCAGAAGCCTTTCTGCTGCTGCTTTGTAAGCTCTGAGACCCACAGAGGATCAGCAGAGCTCTCAGGCTGGCCAGGGACTAGAGCAAGATTTGTACACTCACAGGGGCGCAGGCAGCAGACCCAGTCTGGCTCCATGGGCAGGGAGAGCAGCCACGCTGCGATTCAAGTCTTGAAGGTGCAACCATTGTACAGAATAACCCAATGTGACATTAAGGCGCAGCCCTACCAATGTCATTCAGATGCTTTTCACAGTTCCTGGCATCTCCCTGAGAGCATCCTTCACTCTGTGTATCACAGGTAACAGTTTCAGAGCATTTTTACAAATACATCCCCCATGTTAACTATCTTTGATCAACCTGTGTAAAGAGCTAAGACAAGCAGATTGTGAAAAACTAACAGTACAGAATAAAAACACCCCTTGAAACCTAGAAAACCATGGCAACGCCGGAGTTTTACCATGCAGCACAAGCCAATCGCAAGCGTGTGTCAGCTGAGGCTTGTGTCTGAAGCATTTCCTTCTCCCATCAAACAGCTGCACAGGGAACACCAGCTAATACCTGGGGTGACTGTCATTTAGGGGTTCACATCTTGGGGGTTCGGATGCTTCCTGACAATGTGTGACCTTGTGCATCCTTTGCCCCATGCTCTCATGGATGTGGTGCAAAGCTGCTCTTGTGGTGGTTTCATGATCCAACTGCCCAGGGAAAAGCTGGAGGAGCTGAGAAGTCAGGGGAAAGGAGGCAAAGCAAAGTCTCCAAAGCCAGAAGGAATGATGACACATTGATGCCCCTATTGCCAACTATCCTGGCAAATAGGACGTTTCCTTCTCCTTTAGAGAAACCAGGTAAAATTTCTAGAGTCAAAACTTCCCCAGCCAAACTCTGCTGGTGTTGGCCTTGGAGGATGTGGAGCACGAGTGAGGAGCATCCCTCCTGGCTGTCGATGCTTCCCATATGGTAGGTCACAGGCATTTGGGTTTCATCAGTGAGGAGATCCTGTGCATGAAGCCACTGACAATTTCCCAAGCAAGCGTTACTGGAAAAGCAGAAGGTTCCTTGCTGTGTGTGGTATCTTCAGCTTCCTGGCGGGAGCTCCTGCAGTCCATCCAGCTGCAGGACTGTGTGTCTGGTGGCTGCTGAACAGCAAGCAGAGCCACGGGTGTCTGGCAGCAATGGTCACACACCTGAGACAGAGGAAGCACTTTGCCTGCAGACACCATCTGATGTCTTGCACTCATTGCTGGCCATACCAGGCTGCAATCCTCTCCACATCTGCTTCTTCAACCCCAATTCAGGCCCACATAGAAGGAAGTGGCATCAGAAAACAGTGTTTTGGCAGCAGCTGCTCCAACATGTTGTCTTTTGTCTTGTAATCTACATTCCTTTTCCTACCTCAGTGTAGCTACATGGTGCAATGGGAGGACACAGATAGCTGTGGCTACTGGTACAAAAAACAAAGATAAGGTGCTCCCACGGGCAGCACTTAGCGTGCAGAGTAATGTGACCTCCTATGGTGTTTGCAGAGTCACATCACCTCCCTTCCTGAGCTGGAGGGTCAGTGGGGAGCACTGAGAAAGGCCAATGCACTGCTGGGATTGAGCTTTCTGGTGGCCAGCAGGAAGCAAGGACACATCCTGCTTTACCAGTGACATGCCTCACACCCGCAAGCCACCATTTCCTGCCAGTGAGGTGCAGTAATATCACCCTCTTCTTCCAGCCTTTGCACTGGATGCCATGAGGAGCAGGGGTCAGCAGGGGTGGTTTGGGGCCACAGGGACCCCTGAGCCCTATCAGAGCCCCTGTGTTATGGGATGTGTAACCTGGTCATCGTGTCACCACACTGGGAATACCATAGAGAGTCTGGCAGGAGCAGTGTGGGCACAGCCTGTGCTGCAGGCTGGGAAGGAGGTGGTGGTAGTGCAGCACCAGGAGGAGGTGTAAGAATGTCTAAAGACACTTTAGGGCCAACACTACACCAGCCTTAGTGTGCTGCTGGCGGTCCCAGGGCTTGGCAGGGACGATGCTCTGGGGGCAGGCTGCCCACCAGCACAGTGTGAGCAGGTGCCTGTCCCATCAAGGCCAGAGATGTGGCTGCAGTGGTGCCGGCAGGAGCCTGGCACAATGCTTGTGGGTTGCAGGTGCCGCTGTGTTTTTGGCTGGCAGGGCTCTTACAGTGAGATAACCTCCAGCATTTACTGCAGCTCTTGCAGGGTGTAGCAGCAGCTTAACTTCCCCTGGGAGAGATTACAAAACAGTATGTTGTTGGCTTATATATTTAATGTGGTTGTAAATTAAATGAGGATCTCAACATTTAATTGCAAAGCTCAAAAAGCCAGATATTATCCATGAGCCCTGACATCTTTCCAGGGATATTTTGCATCCCTGTGGCACTGGCTGGTCAGAGCTGATCTCTTTGCTCCCAACACATCTTTCTCATAACCAGAGATGATGCTCCAGTGCCTGCAGCAAAACCACCAGGAGAAAACCTTCCTGGTGCCCCGCTCACACCAGACCCTGCTTCCCTCTGGCTCTTCCCACCTCACTGTGGGTTTTGTGGCAGGAATTGCTCAGGGCTCAGGCACAGAGAGCTCACTGCAGGCTGGGATGCTGGTCAGGGCCCCCCCTGAGCCCAGCCGCAGCTCAGCCCCCTGATGGCTGCCTGCAGAGCAGTCTGGAGGCTGGGGCTGTGCTTGGTACGGGCAGGGCTCTGAGCATCCATGCTTATCCCTTTCAGTTTTGCTGTTTGTCCCAGCTGGGTTCACCCTCCCATGCCCTGAGTGAACTTGGCCAGGTGGGAACAGGCTGGATCCAGAGGCTGCTGCCTGATGAAGCAACACCATTTACCTGGCTGCAGAAATTGCCCCACTTGCTTGGCCGGGTGCCTCCTGCCAGCCCAGCAGCATCACTGCCTGCGAGTCCTGTCTTTTTGCCAAAGGCCAAAGACTCTAAACCAGAGTTTTGGGTGGCACGGCCCAGGCAGATGAGGGTTATTCATATACAGAGTCACTATTTACTGTGGGTGTCACCTTCCCCCCTTGCAGGTCTCACCCTGCATCCTTGCAAGCACATGGACAGAAGCAGCAAATCCCATGAGCTCCTCACCCCTTCCCTCCCTGGGTTGTCACACCAATTTGGCAGCATCTTTGCTGCAGCAGGTGCCGGGTGGCGCTGCCGTGATACCCTGGTTCAGCATCACGGCGCCTGGACCTCCTCCGGGAAGTTTTGTTTGTCTGGGGTTTTTATTATTATTTATGTTATTGTTTTTTCTTCTTCCATCTTAATGTGCGTTTTAATGTCATGTTGAACTTGCTGTCGCACATTCACAGAGGGGTGGGCATACCTGTAACAGAATAACCTGCTCTCAAGCAACTCCCACACAGACACTCTAATCTGAAGCAAAAGGATTTCATTCAGAGTAACTTGTGGACTAAAGCTGACTTCACTCTACCTATTCAGCCAGCTGCTCTGGGGCAGTTTCTCCAGGGATGGTTATTCCAGTCTGGTTTTCCATGAACATACTGGATGCACATGCAGTTTACTGAATAAGGATGCTGGCACCATGAAACGTTCTCCTGTGGGAAGTTTGGTTTTGCATGACAAACTATTCACATACATGGGGTCTCCAAAGACGATGTCTCCCAAGAAGTGTCTCCCAAGAGTATCTCCCAAGCATTAGAGGCTTGGAAGATCCTGTCTTTTTGGCTGGCCTGGGCTAGGAGTGTACCTGTACGTGGTTTTATTGTTGCTGGACAGTGTCTTTGTCTTGGATCAAACGTTAAGGGTTTAGGGTGTGTTTTCATCATAGCAATAGCACTTCATAAAGAAGAAACAGATGGCAGTTCTTTTCCTGTGCTAGCTTTGGCATGGGTCAGTCTTCTTCACAAAATAACCTCTTAAACTAAGCTAATGAGGTTTCAAACTGGACAGGCTGTCACAGCATGGAGCAGAGGGGAGGAAGAACAAGGTGTGACCCGTTTGACCATGCTCACCAGTGGAGAGGGTGCTCACCAACAGCTACACAAACACACCACAACTGCATGCAAATTAATCAAGTCCAAGTTGTGCCTGCCAAGGCCCTGCCATGGCATTCACCCCAAAGCTGCTGCACTGGCACAATCACATAGGAAAGTTTGTGGATGCCCTGCTGTCTTGGGTCAGAGGCCCTACAGGGACCAGAAAGCCAGTAGGGAACTCCCCAGAAGGGGACAGGAGGTGACCTGTGGGCAAATGCCACCCAAACACACATCTCTGCTTCTCTGGGCAGGGAGCTGACATCAACCCACCGAGGGGAAGTGCTGGGGCACAGAGCCGAAACCTGCAGCTGGCTTCTCATCAGGTGCTTGCTGTGTTGTGGCTGTTGCCTGGGGAATGGTCCAGCTGAAGAACAGCAGCTCTGGCACAGACAAGGGTGCAGTATGACATGCTGGACCTCACACATGCTTGTCTGGGTGGTCTTCAGGATATAGGATGTGGTGGTTGTGTCTGCATTGGTGACTAGAAGGTGCCCTGGGTTGTTCTCTGGCTCTGTGACAGCTAGACTGGTGTGGTCCACGCCTGTGTGTTTGAGCTCTGTCCCCCAGAACAGAGCGGCTGCATTCAAGCTACCTCCTGGGAAAGGTCGTTGTCCCATGCTAACTCCGTGAGCATCGCTAGGAATGGTTTGATAAACCACAGTCAACATGGATGACCCATGGTTGGCCACTGAGGTCCAGCCCTGGGGAATGCTGCCTACCATGCTCATGATGCTAACAGGGAGGTAGCCAACAAATGCCTGGCTGACAGGAGATGTGAAGGAACATTCCAAGTTTCTGTCCAGTGAATGTTCGTTTTCACTTGTTCTTGTGAAAAGCAGGATGATTGCTGGTGTGTATTTGCAGAAGAGGTGCAAAGGGGAGAGCTGGCTGCTGGGCTTACCCTGTGCCTTAAAACCGTGCCCCTGAGAGAAAAACACAAGTGATGCACAATACAACCGCTCACCACCCGCCGACCGATACCCAGCCCGACCTGAGCAGCGATCTGGGCCTTCCAGGTAACTCCCCCCAGTTTCTATACTGGGCATGACGTGCTGTGGTATGGAATAGCCCTTTGGCCAGTTTGAGTCTGGCG
>NW_009928685.1:61252-65378 GCF_000696875.1 Nestor notabilis
CCTCCTGGCTTCCCCTCCTCCCTGGCAGAGCATGAGACTGAGAAAGTCCTTGCTCAGGGTAAGTGCTACTGAGCAACAACTAAAACATCATTTATCAGCGTTGTTCTCAGACTAAAGCCAAAACACAGCACTGCACCAGAAAAATAAGTACCCCATCTGAAACCAGGACACCCTGGCACCACAGATGCTGCAGGGAGCTGGTGATGGGAGCAGAACTCTGGCCATATGCTAGATAAGAGGCTCTGTTTTGCCTTAAACTGGGCAGAATCAGACCCTAGCAGATTGTTGTTATGTGACAGGGAACCAGCCATCCGAGCAAACCAGCCATCATCCTGTGAAGCACATCAGCCTGCCAGTAACCTTGGGGCAGCCAGGCCAGCCTGTGCCATCAAGCAAATGGTGCCTGAATCCAGAGACATCACACTACAGGCCCGGGACCTTCATTCCACATGCATTTTATTTCTTGGGAAGCACTCCTGCCTGCTGCCTCCCCAGCAGCATGCTGGTTCCAAGGGGATGGAACTGGAAGGGCTGAGGCCTCAAGTGCATTAATCTGTGGCAAATTGATTAGGGATAAAGGGAGACTGCAAGGGGCAAGCAATGGTACCAACAAACTTTATCTGTCACTGCCCTACCTCACTGGCAGATCTTCCCTGAGTACCTGGGAAGGGCCGGGCTTCGGCTGTCCCATCGGAGGAATCCTGATGGCATCAGCCTGTGCCTCCTGCTTATCTGAAAGCAGATCAGACAGGCAGCAGAAGTGCTCAAGCAAAAACCGCAGCATGCGTAACAAAGCTCGGGAGCTGCTGTGTTCCACACGCCACCAGTTGCACACCCAGGTAAATAGCCCCGGGGCACTGGTGACTCAAACGCAGCTTTGCCGTGGCTCAAAACCTGCTCTATGTATTCAACATTTGTTTTACACTTGAGAGCTGAACATTTCCTTTTCCCACCTCCTGCTGCAGACGCACGTACCTGCAGTGTGTACCCGAGAGCGAGCTGCTCCTCGGGGGACAGGAGCCTAATGACTCATGGAGATCTGCTCTGTGCTCAGCCTCTGGGCTGTGATGCCCCTGCAGAAGCAGCATGGTTCTTCAGGGGGAGAGCCCCTCTAAACCCACAGATGTCTCTGCTCAGGGCCTTATGACAGAAAAGCTCAAGGACAGTGAAATAAGGATGTGTCTCAGATGGCAGCAGGGCACTCGTGCAAGGTGCTCAGGGGCTGCGCAGTGGCCAGGGGAGGGTCAGTGGGGATTTTGGTTTGGGCTCAAGGACATGTAAGGAGCCTCTGAGAGGCTCCAGAGCTCCCCTGACCTCAGGGATGGGTTATGACATTTCAGCCAAGCTCTGCTTCCCCACCAGGGCTTGTTTGGTAAGTGCCCGGTGATGGTTGTTGGTCCTTCTACAAAACTAAGCTGACATTTGGGATACCTGGTCGCCCCAGCTGCCCCACCACAGTCACCCCAGTTGGGCAGTGCCTGCCTTGTAGCAGCCATGAGCGGATCCCTGGGCTCAGGCATACCAACAGGGGGTGACCTTGGTTGAGTGTGTCCCCTTGAGCATCCCCGAGCTGCACAAACCTTTATTAACAGACTTGAGGCCACCACTGTGGGAAATAGAAACAGACACAGCAGACCCTTAGGGATGGGGCACGTCTTCTCACCAGCCAAGTGAAAAGGGCATCCTCACTAGGCCCATCTGCCAAGGAGGGGTGCTGCTGCAACAGTGAAATGAAGGTCCTCAGTTTTCAGCAGTTCCCAAATATTGCTGGACATGTATTACTGCAGGAATACATGTCCTGGATTTTAAACACCATGCCAGTCTGCGTTAGGAAGAGCTGTGTTGCATCTGCTGAGTACCTGTGTCACCAGAGGTGACCTGAAGGTGTTGCAGCTGAGTGAGCTCCTCATGCTGTGCTATGCTTGGGCTTGCTCGTGGCCACACTGCTCTGCCACAGCCTGGACTGGGACCACGTGTGTGACGTGCTCGGGTCCCACTGGTTTGCACAACACCTGTGGGATGAACAGCATCTCCTTCCCCCATGTTTCCTTACAAACACTGTGGAGAACCAAAGCAATGAGCTGCAGGTGTTTTCCTATCCTGGAGGTGCAAAATATCAACGGAGGTTGCCAAATTAATTGTCATAGTTAATTATTTTTCTCAGTTTATTCATGCTTCAAGGGGCCTCTTCCCTGCTGACTCTTCAGAGTGGAAATGTGTGCTGTCTCCGGCAGCCTTCACCAGTGCTGTGCTGTGGATGGAAACGTGATGGTTGTGGTTGCTGTTTGCTGTCTGATTGCTTCTGGAGTCAGACCCTCCTGGGAAGTATTGCACATGCAGATAAAGTGTGGTGGAAGTCAGGATTTCAATTCTGAAATGGACCTCAGGAGAGAGGAGGGAAGAGAAAGAAAACACCTGCGGCAGAAGGTGGATCCTGGCAGTATGTGCCTGCCTTCACCTTTGGGAAGATAACAAAATCACTGCTGAAGCCAACAGGAGCTTCCAGCCCAAGTTTGTTTGCCATGCATGGGTGCTGATCACCTAACAAATTGTCCAGGTCCCAGGTATTGAGAAAGATAGCTTATAAAGAATTGCTGGGCTAAAATTTCTGCCACTGACCCTCTTCACTGACGTTTCTGTAAGAGCCAGGTCTCCTCTCATCTAGTTACCCAAAAATCATATGCAGGAATACATCTCTAGCAAGGTCATGCCCTTTCTTGTGGCTCTGCAGTGCCCGAGGTGCACCCAGCTCAACACTTCAACATGGCATTGGGTGTTTGGGGTTCTGGGATAGGGGAAGCCTCCCATGCCCTGGAGGCTGGACCCATGACCTGGGGGAAGGTGAAAGGCATTCTCTCAGTTTTTAGCATGGGCTGCATGGGCTTTTTCTAGGAAGAGTTCAAACCATCCCTATCAAGGACAGGATGAGGCTGGCATCCCTGCTGTCCTGTCACCCATTCTTGCGTCTGGACCCCGCATGGGTACCGGGGTTACATCTGCCCACCCCATCTTTCCCTGCAAAAAAAAGCATCCCAAGGGACAAAACGAGCCCTCTTTGGACAGCTGGACCATGCTGGGTCTCCAGCAGCCCCAAAAGACACAATGGACACCAGCATTTTTGTCACTCAGATCACAAGTTACCCTGCAGAGAGGGCTCCCCACTGCACAGAGACACTGAGGATGGGGAGCAAGGACAGAAGACAGGTATCTGTCTTCATCCTCGCTGTTCCTTTCATGATCCCGATGTGCCTGCCTCACCCTCGGATGCAGCATGCGAACAGCCACTGCTGGCAAGCGGCATTGCCTGCGTTAGGCAGGGTGGAGCTGCCCTCTGCTGTCTCCCTTCCGTACGACTACCCGCTTGGATATTGGTTAGGAAATGAAGGGCCAGCATGGATATGCCGCTCTGCAGCGAGCAGGGCTCGTAGGGAACGAGCCAGGCTTCGCCGCGGTGCCACGTCTGCTGTGGAAGTGTTCAGAAATGGTATTTCTGCCGGCTGGCAGCTTCCCCAGCTCAGTCATCCCTTGCACGGTGAACGAGAAAGCGGAATGGGAGCCGTAAGCACTGGAGCACCTGTGTCACACAGAGAGGCTGAGAGGATGGAGGTGCTTGGCGCTGATTCTTAAATGCTTCAGTGTCCCTGGGTGCTACTTATGTGTCTGAGTTTTCCGATGTTTCAATGTCATCCGCAGCCATTTCTCGTGGCACAGGAGATCTGATGGTGGACTGGTTTGGATATAAATCCCAAATCCCTCAAACAGAATTTTAAAAGCACATTTAAATACTAGTTTTTAAATGAAAACTCTTTTGTTGCAGAGGAGAATTGGTGGTGTCAGCAGTCAGTGTTGCATTGCAGACAAACACCAGAGAAAGCAGAAGGGATGAATTCGCTTACATTTACCCTGCATCAGTGTTAGCATTTTGGGGTCTGGAGGCTCAGTGCAGCAGAACAATATCAACTACAGGCATGTGGTCAGCAGAGCATCCAGCCCCTTGTCACCACACAGAGGACAATGCTGTTGACTCCTGTGGTCTGTGTTTGGAAGAGCTGCCTGGGCTGGCAGAGCTGGTCCTGGCAGCTCACACATATTGCTTGGGTGGTGGGTCTCCAGAACCTGAGTTGAT
>NW_009928685.1:65390-66166 GCF_000696875.1 Nestor notabilis
AAAAAAGCAGTAGGACAGAATTCCAGGTCCATTGGTTTCTTCCTGACTTCCTGAAGACCTCTAGGTTATCTCAGGGGATTTCTCAAAGATACTGTGAGATATGCTCTATCCATACATGCATGAACACAGGTGGGGTGCAGAGGGGACAGCTGTGACTATAAGCTGAGTTTTGAAGTTACGTTGCTGTTTAGCTTCACCTAACACAAGGATGCAGTGTTACCCAGGTTTTATGTAAAGCCTCTTTCTCTACACGTCAAGGAGAGGCTGGAATGAGACACCAGGTAAAAAATACCTGCCTTTTTAATGCCAGGTGGGTATGATCTCCAGCTGTGCACAATGCCTGGTGACGGCTGTGCAGGGAGAGCTCTGGAAATGTGGTTTTGCTTATCATGAAATGGTGAGTCAAACCAGGAAGACCAGGCACAGAAAAAGGCAGCCTCTGCCATTGGTGCCTGTGGGCTGTGCAGGAGCGCCGCTGAGCCAGGGAGTATGGGGAATGCCAGGTGAGGTTTTCAACCACAGCATCCCAAGGAGGTCTCAGGTCCACTGTGGCATGTGGTGGCATCTCTGTGTGGGCAACTTTCTTCTGCTGAACTTCGGTTTCCTTCTGTTTTCTCTCCACTGCAGCCCCCAGTGGGTTCAGCTCCCAGTGAAGCTTCCTGGGTGCCCCAGCCTGTCCCACTGGGTGCTGGGCGAGCAACACCATGGCTTCTCCTCCAGACTCTTGTAACCATCAAAGGGAAGTCCCCACACCCAGGGATACCTGCAGAGCATCC
>NW_009928685.1:66197-110255 GCF_000696875.1 Nestor notabilis
AGAGGGGTGCAGTCTGGGGGTGCTGATGGGGAAGAATAGAAACTTTATTTCTCTTGCTCCACTTGGAACAAAACCAGTGATTTAAAACTAAAACATCCCCCTCTCGCTTTCTAATTTAATGTGATGGGTGACAATTTGGTTGGACAGCTGCAATTCTCAAAAACACCTTGATGTCATTTCAGGAAATGGAAAAAGCATTATGTGGATTTGAGCTGCAGAATTAGGAATGGCCACGGAAGTGTACAGGTAAGATAACACTTCCAGGACAGTTTGGGATGGGAATATTGCTGCTTTCAGGAAATTGTAGTGATTCAATGTTAAGTGTTTTAAACATAACTAGCAATATAGTAGTGTCTTAATTAGAAGTGCCCAGAAGTAATTAATTATTTTAACAATTTAAGCAGGAGATAAAAATGAGCTTCTCACCCTTTTGTAAATCACTGTCTACACTGTGATAGTGTCACGCTGTTAAAGATGGTCTTTTTTCTGGGAGAATTTAAGTGTTATTCTGGATCTGCATTGGCAAAAAGATATAAATGAGATTATTGTTTTGCCCAAGATCAGACAGCAAGTGAGCACAGAGCCTGGGAAAGAATAGCATCCCATCTCCAGCTCTCAGGCTTTGAGGTCAGGGTGTCCCAGTGTGGCAAACTAGGGTACCATGGCCCCAAGGCCCAGGTCCGGTCAGAAGAGACATGTTTCAACATCCTTCACTGCTGAAAACAGGCCTTCAGGACAAAATCCTTTTGAGAAGAAAGAATCACTGCCACCTCCTGCCCCCTGAACCTCCATCAGCTCCTCATAACCTTTGGGGCCAGCGGCTGGCGGCAGCCTGCATGGGATCCTGCTGTGACTGTGAACCACAGGTCCCCAGTTTTTGCTGTTGCTGGACCCTGAGCCCAGGACTGAAGCCGAGCATCTGCTTAAAAGCTTGAACACAGGACTGTCCACATGAGAGCTGGAGATGTGCTCCCCCCTTCAGACTTCACAGAGACTCAGCCTTCGCTGGCATAGAGGTATTCAGAAATGAACACTGCATGGACTGTATATTCACCTAAACCAGGCAGTGGCTGCTGCTCTGTTAGTGCGCATTTTGGAAAGGAGTGCTCACCCTAGCTGCACTTCCCCTCCCAGAGACAGCCATAACTCTCTGACACCATTTCTGCCTGGACAGCAGCACTGCAGTAGCAGAAGTGATGGAAAACGGGACAAAGAGGCTGTTACTTATGCATTTGTTACTCAGCTCTTGTTTATAAAAGTGGATATTTGTAGTCATTTCTCACCAACCCTCCATAGAGAGGCACCAATACACATTGCAGGAATTTTCTACCTGTGCCAAATATCTCACACAGCTGTGCTCTTGCATAGCCTTGCTCTTTTGGCTCTTTGCTCATCCTAGCTGCTATGTGTAACGCTGTGGATCCCACTATGTGCATAATTACCAACACAGATGCCTGTGCCAGTGTATCAAATTAGAGGACATATAGCACATGACAGCTTCTAATTGCTCTGCCAGCCTGAGGGTTTCTTGAGTCGGTGCAGGTATCACTGCTGGAGAGGATGGCAACGGTGACAGGAGAGCAAGGAAGGCTTTGCTGCACATTAGTGGTGCCTGGTCACCGGTGATTTTTGTATTCTAATGAGTTGGCTTGGTTTTGAAGGGGGCCACAAGAAGATTTGGGTAAGAAATGGTAAACTGCTGGCTGGGCAAGCATGTGCTCAAGTTTCACTGCTGCAACCCGGCTGCTCCTGTGTGAGCCTCAGTGTTTCGGGGGGCCCTGGGAATAGCTGGAGGGCTACAGCAGGAAATAAATGTAGTCCAGGCTCATCCTTTCACTTAGAGACTTGTGAGCCAGGCAGTGGGACGCAGGGCAGATGAGTGTTCTCCCATTCCCATGGAAATCCCACTCCAAGCCCTCAGATGTGCGGCTGCTCCCACCTCTACCAAGGTCAAGCAGCAAACGTGGAACTGGCCCAGCCTGGGGAATAACCCAGCTGATGGGAGCATCCTGTGCCCACAGCGTGCTCTGGGGGGTCCGTGCATCCCTGCTTCCCCATCCGCTGGGACTAGGAGCCTGGAGGTGCCCAGCAGGGATGGAAGCACCCCTGAGGCATTTTGGCTGGGGCTGGAGGAGCTGCTGCTGCAGGACTGAGCCTGCTCCTGCTCTGTCTCAGCCAGTGATGGTGCCAGCAAAGGTCTCTGCGGACACGCTCGGCTCATCCTGCTGTGTCAGTGAGATTTTTTAGACGTTCAGCCTACATTTCTACTTTCTTAATTTCATTCTGAATGTTCTTTGCTTAAGCCCTTGGGTCAGTAAATAAGAGGCAGGTTAGCAGGAATAGCTAAGTAGCTGTAATGAGATTTCTGCTCAGGACACTCTCCCTGTTCATCTGCATCACGCTGTTTCTGCCTGTGCCAGCATCCCCTGGGGACATGCCGCCTGCTGAGGTCTTCCCCCAGGATTTATTTATAGCTCTTTCGAATCAGGACCTATCAGCTCTGTGTGCCTCTCCCTCTGTTCCCGTGTTTCACCTGCAGCTGGCCATGGCATCTTCAGCTCCTGGGAAAAACTGGACACTGCAGGTCCTTCCCAGCTCGAGTCTGCCCAGTCCTCAGTTACAGCTGTTCCTCGTGGCGAGGCGGTTTTCTGCAGCGTTTCCAAGTGTATTTGCTTTGACATTGGGTTCTCACAGACACGGAAGAGCTTTTGTAGGTCTCGGGCTTCCTTTCTGCTTTAAGAGCATGATTTACAAGATCCTTTTGAGACTCCTGCAGTTACTGCTTTCCAGTTACTTTATTTACTTTTCACTTTCATCCTGCCTCATTCTTTCTTTCTTACTTTACAATTAACTTCTCTGAACTCCTGCCAGGATCCTCTTCCTCCCCTTTCACACCTCCTTTTTCCTCCCAGGAGTGAGACACTCACTGGGGTGGGACAGCTGCTGCAAAGATCCACAGAGACTGGAAGTTGCTCTGAGCCCTAAAGTGCTACCCATTAATGAGAGCTAACATCCCCGTGTCCCCACTTTTACCCAGCAGATGGGAAATGTTCCTCCTGATCCTGCTCCAAACAGCCTGCACTAAGCTATGCCATCTCAAGCCAGAGCAGCCCTTCTGCCCTCAGATGCCCCCCAGAACCATTTTGCTGCTCCCCAAGCCATGCAAAACACAGTCTTGGCACCTACTGCTATAAGAAGGCATCACTGTGGCAGGCTGTGATGTGGTCTTATTTCAGACCCTTTGAACTGGAAACCCGCAGAACAACAGCAATTACACCCAACGGCTGTGGGGGCACAGTGTGGGGTCCCAAGCCTGGGCCACCTCTCGAGTCCAGGCCACATTCCCCTGGGCTGGGCACAAGCCACCCTGTGCCCATAGGGATGGAGGCACTCTCCCTGGCACAGGGAGGAGGTTGCAGTAGCTGCCGTCATGGAGAGGTACCTGTGCTGCACAGCCACAGAGCTCAGTCTGAGCAACACCGGCAATATGTGCTTGAGCAGCAAGAGCACAAAGCCTCCTGAGACCACAGGGTGCAGCAGCAGGGAGGTTTGCTCTGTAAACGGTGATGAATAGTAATGGGTGTAGTGTCATCCACTTCTCCTCCGGCGCTGCGTGGCCTCCTGCTGACCTGCTGGCTGAAGGGAGCCTGCTGTCACCTGAGCACCCAGCACAGAGCAGAATGGATCTGTTCAAGAGGGCTGGTGAGGGGGGCTCCACACAGGATTAAGCATTTTTTATTCAACACATTCCCTGCTATTGCAGGAGGCTTTGACATGGGGGTGTGCGTCAGCACAGTCTTGCTTTGAGTTTGCTTTTTACTAGATGTCTGAAGTTTGTTACAAGATTCTGGAAGCTTCTTTTGGCCTGTGGTGTGCAGGAGGATGTGAATGGGCCATCCTGGGGTCCCTCTTGCCCACAACTGTATGGTCTCTGATGATGTTGTCCCTTACAGGTTCATGCCTTTGCCCGTCTGTTTTCAGCCTCAGCTCCGGCCTCCTTCCATAATGTTTATCACCTCTGAAAACACCCACGGCATTTGAATCAGTCTGTTTGGAAGGTAATTGATGTTATCAGGTGTATGTGTCAGAAGGGATTTGTCCCTGGAGCAATTAGGTTGATTGGTTGTCTTTCATGGGATCTCTCTTGATTTATACAAATTGCAGTAAATATAGGCTTGGCCTCCTGTTAGTCAGGCTGCGACTGGTCCGACTGGGGTGATGAAAAGCTCCTGGATTAATGCCTCTGCATATTTTCTCGCAGGCAAGTCCCTATATTTGCTGCCTCTGCGTGTGCACGGATGGTCACGAGTGGTCCCCTTCGAGCCCTTCAAGTGACGGCCACACACTGCAACACAGAGCAAAGCAGCTTCACATTGCCCCTGAGCCATCACATCGGTCCAAAATGGGCATGTTTGGTTCAAATTCCTCCTGGGAGCAGCTGGCATGAGATAGCCCCGTTTGGCTCTTCCTGCTGTGCTGCAAATTGATGTTCATATAGTAAGTGATGCAAAATGATGCTCTTCCTGTGACAGCCGCGGAAGAAGGCTGTGCTTGTCGTATGCAAACAGCCCCTAATCCAGGCACTTCATGGTCTGAGTAAGCCTATTGATGTGCTTTGGATTTGACATGTGTGTTAAGTGCTTGGCTGGGTCAAACCCTGAGGAAATGCCTGGCGGTCCTAGGAAACAAAGCAGGCACGGGATGTGCTGGGGCGGTTACCAGGGGAGAAACCTGTCCCAGGATGAGAGTGTGCTATGGCCCCCGTTCAACCAGCCAAATTAGCTCCTGTGGATCCCTGTCCCAGAGACCCTCCCCTTGCAAAGACTCTGCTCTGGGAGAGCAGGGAAGTCATGTCTCCACTCACAGAGCAGAGCAAGACATTCCTCCTCCAGGGACTGATTCTGGAAGAGCTGAAACTGTGCCAAGCCAGAGCTGTCCCTGCCTAGCAAAGCCAGTTTGCCCTTGTTGGCCAGACCTCAGACCTACTCCATCCTTCCACGAACAGCCAGGTCCCTCCAAAACCCCTTCTCTTGTGATGCCTCCTGATAGTGACAGCAATCCCCTGCCCTGGTCTGGGGTGTCCTGTGTGGGATACCCCACGTGGGGGTGCTGAGAGAGGTGACCTGAGCTCTTCAGGTCTGGTTCTGCCCTCCCAATAGTGTGAAGAAGCATGAACCAACCAAAAAGCATTGCTAGGCACCTCGGCTGCTGAGCCTGGACAGCTCATGGGTGTGCACCATCTCCCAGGATGACTTCCGCCCCGGCAGCAATCATGATGAAACACCTCCTCCAACTGTAATTGCTTCCTTCCGTGGTGTCCTCCTTTGTTACCCGTGTCCCCCTGGCCCACATGGAGCAGCTCACGATGCCCTCAGGCATGGACACAATTGCAGGGGTGGGTGGACACTCTCCCAGGGACCAGGGGCTTCCTCGCATCCTGGTTGCAGCATGGAGAGGGCTTTGGTGTTTCCACCCTTTCCATCTCCCTGCTGCCACTTGATAACCCAGCTATAGGAACTCACCACCAAGAGCTGTGAACCAGCACCAGATTAAACCTAGTGGCATTAACCTACACGCGTGGCCTTGGCTTGCCTGCTTGTACCAGAAAGTATTTCCATTCAAACTGATCTGGTGGATGTGGTCACAACGAGTTGTTGCAGCACAGCTGACAGGTACATATAACCTCCCGAAATGAGGTGCTGCCGTCTGAAACACGCTGGATCCATTACTCAGGATGAAGAGTTATAACTTGATCAGAAAGAGAAACCTTGGCCATGGTCAAGTGATGCTGTAGGTACCTTAGTGAACACTGTTTATGGTGGTGCTCACGTATCTCCTGAAGATAATTTCAAGCATCCTAAAATGCCTAGGAGGTTGCATAAATAAATATTCCAGGTAATATTCATGCCTGACATGTTAACACAACTGTTAAGCAACGAAGAGCAGGTGAGTGAAGAGAGGAAGATTGCTGTAAGGGACAGCCGAGCCAGGAAGCAAACTGTTTTTTCTGGCTTAGCCCAGATGCAATTCTCTGATTTTCATTTCCAGATTTCGTACATTCCTCTAAGGTGAAGGTCCTGAGTTGGGTGCTGTTTGCTCCAGGGCCAGCTAGAGACAGGAGAGCAAGCCCCTGCATTTCTTCTTGCTGTGACTACTGCATGTGGGTATTCACTATTTGATGTTTAATCAAACAGAAACATGCATAACTGTAATTACAGTAATAATGATAAAAACCAAACCCAAATGACAGAACACAAGAAGACACCAAATTAGTGTGAAATGAGTCAGACTATCAAAAATGAGAAAAATGCTAGATGTCAGTGGAGCCTGAATTCCCACCCCCCGTGGGCCGACAGGGGTTGACACTCTGTAATTGCACCATGACACACTGGTTTGTTCACAGGGCTGGGGTGAGGGTTTTCCAGAGGGAGGTGGTAGGAGAGGAGGAGAACCAAGCTTCCCAGAGAGGTCCTGCTGAGCATGGCTGGTGGTGTTGGGCACCTCAGGCCCCAGATCCAGCTTCAGGTCCCAGCTTCCAGTCTGTCACCTCCTTCACTTACTCCCTTTCTGCCTTTACCATCCACCTCGAGTGCGTGGCTTGGTTATGTGCGCCCAGGTAATCCCTGAACAGCTTTTATAATGATTAATTTCCTCACAGGTGCTTCTGCAATGCTGTCATTGTGACAGCAATCTGCAGCCACTACCAGTGCTGTCTCCTCTGCCCCTTGCAGGTGCAGGCAAACCTCCCCTCTCAGTGTTGCCGTGGGGAAGCTGGGGTCAGGATGCCTGTCTCATCTGGGATGTTTAGGACAGGATATTTGCAGTGTGTGGAGCATGTTTTGGAGCAGATGTGCATGCCTAGTGCTCCTCAAGATCATGTGTTCCTCTCGCTGCTCATTAGGTGTCTGGGAGATGGAGACGTGATGGGCTGTTGGGCTGGTGGCATCACCAGGAAACATCACAAGTCAGCAAGGGCAGAGCCCTATTCTTCGGCAAAGCCATCAGCTCCTTTAACCAGTCGCTTTAGCAAGTCACTGTCCCCTTTCCTCTTTCAGTCCCCTTCTTTCCTTCCCAACTGCATCATGAGGGGAGGAGGCTTTCTAGACACAGCACTGTCTCTCTGGGCACAGATGGGAGCAAGGGTCCCAGCTGATCTCCAGAGTGTGACCATGTAATTAGTTTTCCTAATGCACAGGTTAAGTGAAATCTGCACAAGCAACTTTATTTGGATGCTGCTGAAGTACAGCTAAGCAAGACTGATAATATATTGCATTTGTGTACCTCAGACCAGCTATTTTTAGTGTCACATACTGTGCTGGTAGTAACATGTTCTGAAAGGTGAAGCTAGTGGTTTAAAATGCTGACTTACTAGTTTTTCTGAGTACTTTGATTACTTTTTATTTTCTGTTTGCACAGCACCATCTAAACTCAGCTTTTCCTCAGGTCTTGAATTGTAAAAACATCCAAAAAGCCTTGCTTATAGGGAGACAACCCTTCAAAATGTTCTTCAAAAGCATGGCTGAAATATGGAAAGACTACAGGTGACCCTCTCCATCCAAGCAATGATGCTGACCTTCATCAGTCCTCCCAAAGCAAGGAGAAACACGGTGGCATCTTCCCCATCTCCAGATCTTTCACAGTGGTGATTTCATGGTACATCTCAGGAAAGCATCAATTTTGCAGAATTATCCACTGTTTAATGATATCTTCCAGCCTGGTGACAGGAGTCCTTCTGCACATTTTTGTAGTGGTATAAAAGCCACAGACAGGGCACTGGGATGTATTTTTTGAAAGCTAATGGGTTAACTGCTGAAAGGCAGCAGACTTTGTCTAACAGAGCCTTAGGCCGTCCTGTTTGTAGATGCCTGGAAGGGGAGCTGGTGTGAGCCTAGGAGGAGACAGGCCCTGTGTAGGTATAAATATATATAGGACAAATATGAAATTACTGTGGAATTGGGATAGGTAAGTAGAATTCAAAGAAAATGTGTT
This sequence comes from Nestor notabilis, assembly GCF_000696875.1. NCBI lineage: Eukaryota > Metazoa > Chordata > Aves > Psittaciformes > Psittacidae > Nestor > Nestor notabilis. The sequence continues at coordinate 74,187 of NW_009928685.1, forward strand.
GCTATCTGCCTACCCTTGGATCAAACCCAAGGAGCCCCGGTTACTCAGGGTGTTCCAGCTGACCATCATCTTGTGGTCCAGCCAACCTCTCCTGTGGACCTGGCTCTGTAGTCATGGATAAAAGGCTGCTTGGAGCTGCACACTGCCCAAAAAGCAAACTCACCCCTTTTCTTTGGAAAAAATCCCCTCTCCTTCCCTTCTCCAAGTGTTACTGATTCTCAGCTCATTCAGGGAGCACTTTCTGATATTCCTGCAACCCTTTATGGCAACACTGATGTCTCTCAGGGAGGGAGGCTGGGCACAGTCACCCCCTGACTGTAAGCAGGTCCGAGAATGGCAGCTCCTTCAGTGCCTAACTAAGGGATAAACACCTCGTGCGAGATGCTGTCTCATCTTAACATGCTAATGTTCAAAGCTTCAGTGCAACAATACCTTTATCTAGTGTAAGGGATCCTCATGATGAGACAAATGCTGTGACCACCCTGATGCAAATATTCAGGATAAACTCACTGATGGGGCTCTGCACGGTGCAGGTAGTGATGGATGTGTATCCTTGCCTGCTCCGGTGTCAGTGTGTCCCTCTGAGTGACCTTGCACTGCACTGTCCTGACATTAACAGCCATGCCCTGCGGAGCCTCTCCATAAATTCAGCTTCTGGATGAATGAGTAAACTGGTAGCCATTCTTTATTTGCAGACATTGAGACATCACCGGGACGGGACTGAGCCCAGCCATGGTGGTAACTGCCCATGTTCGGATGACTGAGGTACTGAGGTGACTGACCCACGACCCTGTGGTTCCAGGGATGCCAACTCACCTAACACAGCGGGAACTGTGGGAATCCACCTTGTCTAGCTGAGGTGTATAAAAGATGCATCCAGACTCTACAAGCCGCTTGTGGGTGCTCTGAATGTCCAGTGCCAGACACATCAGCAAACGTAATGTTTTGCAAATTTCTCTCCCAGCATCTTTGCTTTGGCTTGTCCATGAGGCTGCACTGCAGAGAGACACCAGAGTGACAATGATGGGAGGTGGTCCCAGGTTACTGCCAGACCTGCCTTGGGCACACAATTGTGCAGTGAGTGTGCGAAGTGGCCGAGCTGGCCACACACCCACAGCCATGGTGGGGTACCTGGTTTGGATCATCCAGAGCAGGCCTGTCTTAAACATTTCAATGTAAACAAAATGAGGATCAAAATGAGAAATTCAATTTGCAGGGATTTTCCTGCCCCAGGTCTGGGCAGTGGCTGAGAAGGGAAGCAGCTGATGTTCACTGCTCTCTCGGGAGCAGCTGTGAGCAATCCCCACACCAAGCACCCCTAAAACCCACTCCAAAAAGCAGAAGCAGCCCAACCCTCCCCCTGGCCGCAGTGGTTCCCTGCCAGAGGGAGGCAGTGGTTCCCTTTGCCCTGCCATGGCAGCCCTTTGCCATGCAGCATAAGCTATGGCAAGGCTGTACCAGGGAGACTTGATACCCTCCCGTGCACACTTTCTTTCTTGAAATTAAAAGCTTAAAAATAGCTTTTGCTGCTGTGGTGGAAAGCTTTGGTGGCCTCACAGATGCACTGCCATGCCCAGAGTATGGTGACTCAGTGCTCCACCATTTGTGGTGGACACAGCTCCTCTTCCTCAGTGGTGAAGCACACCAGTGGGATCCCACTTCATCCTGCCAGCTGGGTTTAAGGAGATGATAGACATAACCCATTAAAAGTAGTGCAGTGGCAAGCCCAGAGGCAGAGCAACACAGAGACCTTGAAGCAAAGAGAGCAGCTGTCACTGCTGGTCCTGATGCTGCCATCCCACCACGTGGTGCTGGCCAGGACAAGTCTCTAGTGGCTCTCTTCCTGCTGCCACAGCCATTTAGGTCCTTCCCAAGGGAGCAAGAAAGGCTTTCGCAGTGTGTGCTCAGTATATCACTTCCTCCCTGGCCTCCATCCCTGCATGCTGCCAAGGCACCTGAGAAAGCACATACCCATATGCTGTAGTAAATCTAGGATGTTACAGTGCCTTGCTCAGTGCTGGGGGTGAAGGTTCCCTGCCTGCCTCGCCACCACCACTCAGCACTCATTAGGGGGTCCCACGCACATCCTGCCACCCATGATAGCAGGGGCGGCAGCACCCATGGATGTGCACATCCACCCGCACCATGGCCATGAGCATCCTAAGGAGCAAGGGGTCAGATGCCCCCTTTTCCCAAGCTGCCTTTGCATCTTCGGGGGTGTGCTGACAGTCAGCACCAACACTTTCATTTCTGCAGGCCCTTTAACGCAGTCCACAGATCCATTTCTGGGGGAAATGATACTACTTCCAATGGGCAGTGGTTGTGGCAATGGAGGAGTTGATGTGTCCTGACTTCTGCCCCCTGCATGGAAGCACTAGTTAAGCCATTTAGCAGAGACACAGTCTTACTTCAAATCAGATAAGCAGCAAATTTGGCTTCCAGGGAGTGTGGCAGGTTGTGTGCAGAAGCAGAGCTTGTGATCATCCCTTCCCTTGGCCCCACATGCAAATACATAGAACTCATGTATCATGAGTGCTTGGTGCACCCCCGAGGCATTTCTTATTTGCTTTACAGTATCAAACACTCATATCTGACAAGAAAATCACTCTTCTGAGAGTTGCCCCTTTTTAGCAGCAAACCTTAAGCTTTTCCCAAGGACCTTGGAAAATCTAATCCTAACACCCCATTTCAGCTATCAGCCGCCATGTGTGTCAGTGGTTGGCACACTGCATATTTGAAGGTGGCACATAACCTTGTCCTTCCACATTTTGTCTGCCAGGAGAAAAGCCCAGGCTCAGGAAAAAGCTCTTGAAGGGAAAGGAACAGTGTTAGATAGATGCTGAGGACTCAAATAATCACTCTTCTTCTAAAGGAGAGGTCCCTGGGCAATGCACTGCCCCACACATCCTGAGGAGGGGACACGGGAGTGTGGGTAACTTTGTACAGAGACATCTCACTAGTCCAGTGCAAAGGTCAGGCTAACTACCAGCCTGCCACAAATCCAAGAAACTAAACTATTCGCCCTGTTGTCTGTTTTGGCTCCCTTCTTACTGCAGCATCTGCTACACTTGCATCCCCCACTGAAACGCGGGTTTGTTTCTGTCAGACACCCAGAGCTGGTTCCTTGGTGCCAAGCTGAACTCCTAAGTCACTGTTTAGTTTGGTGTGGGACATAGCGAAGCAGTAAGCATGGTACCAGGCCACGCGGTCCTGCTGAGGCTGCACACATGGGGCAGAGCCTGCAGCACATTCCACTTGGGGAGAAGAGCATGCTGGAAGGGTAAAATACATGGAAGGATAATAAACAGCTGAGGAAAGCACCCTGGGACCCTTCAGTATCTGTCCATGCCCCTGGCATCACTCTGTTGAGATAACCAGAGTCACAATTATTCTTAGAAAGCAAAGCAAGCTGATAGAGCTGGCAACAGAGCTGGAGCTCAGAGCTCAGCTGGTCTCCCCTCTCCTGCCTGGCTGATGGCTGGATCCCTGTGCCAAAACAAACCCTGCATTAATGCATGGTGGGCTCTCACCTCCCCCTGGGACTTTCTGGAAGGCAAATGGTGGGTTTACTGGGGAGGAGAGGAGGCACACTGGAGGCTGTCCCCGTACAGCATGGTGTGGTTGCTTCCACACGGGTCATACTCTTTTCCCATCCATCCTGGAGCCATCGCCTCCAGCACTTTCCTGACTCACCTGCCCAAACCACCCCATTCCCAGAAAGCTGCAGTGTGAGGATGCATGTTTAGCAGAGGTGTGATGCTAATAACAAGGCACAGGGCAATGTAAACAGGAAATCCTGCCACGAGGCACCTCCGGCACTTAATCAGGCTTTCAGAGCCAACCATCACCCCAAAGAGATGGAGCAGCCCTATATCTGCTTGTAATTCTGGGTGAGAACGCTGCCGTTGGGGTGATGGAGGAGTGTGCCTGGCCCAGCTGCTCTGTCTTTGGCAGCTGTACCCTCCCAAAAACAAATGCAAGCAGGAGTCAGATGCCTGGCAAAGCCAAAGGAGAAAGGTTGACTTGCCAGAACTATTTAGTCTGTTCAAGGCAGAGTAATAGATGCTTGTCTGAGTTGTGTCTACCATTAGTGGACTTGTTCCAGAATGGTAGGAGATGTGATGAAAAAAAAGAGTGCTTCCATTTTAATAACTAATTAAACAGGCTAATTCAGCCAGGGACCGCTGCCGTGGAACTGAATCCAAACCCGAAGAGAAATAGCGGTAGTTACTGCCTGAAGCCTTAGCAGTGAATGAGCGATAGAGCAAAAACATCTGTCCCTTGGACGGAGGTCAGAAAAGGCTGATAGTCCTCTTCCAAATGGAGAAAAGCCTCTCCAGACCAGGAAATAAAACTGTTCCCATTGGACCCGTGCCCCCAGCCCTCGACAAGCCGGCCAGTGCGGTGGCAGATGCTCCGTCTGCCGCTGCGGCTCAGGCATATGGCTGCGTGTGGGCTATGATGGTCCATGGTTAGCACAGAGCCAGGGGGATGCTGTGCTGCCACAGGAGCGGCCAGAATGCCCCAGCCAGCCCCGGCCCTTCTTCTGCTGTTACTGGTTTATTAAATCATCGGTAGGGCTGACAGCTCCCTGGTATACTCGTGGCTTTGCCTGCAAAGCTGGCTGAATTCCTGGCCTTGAAACAGGCTGGGAGCATGACATGCACGGGGATTTGCAGTTCTCAGCACATCTATCAGTGAAAACCAGGCTTTTGCCGTGAATGTTTGGGTCATCACACAGCCTCCCCCATTGTATTATGCCTGCATTAGGGATCATGCTCACCTGGGTTTCCTGATGTCTCACTGAGAGTAGCTTTTTGTGCAGCTTTCCCCAGTGCAGAGGGTATCCCACCTTACCTGGGGGCCTGTTTGTACTGAATTTGTACAAACCTGGTTACCTGGGTGTCCTTTGCCCTGCTGCCACTTTTGTCTGAAATGGTCGGTAAGGTGAAAAATGCACCAGGGAGGAGGAGAGAGGCAGCAAGAGATGCTCATACATGTGCACACCTGCAGAGAAGCAGGCTGGAAGCACAAAGTGCAATGCTGGGGTGTTGGGGTACATGAGACAGGGCAGGAGGGTACCAGGCTGAGGGGATCCAGCAGCATTGGCCACCGAGGGCATGGGCAGAGAGCTCATCCCACCTGGTTTTGCATCCAGAACTGTGCAGCCAAATCGGGTGGGAAACAATTGCTTCAGTGGGTACATTTGACAGCAGAATCTTTCTTTTAGCTCTGACAGATTCCTCAGGCAAATTCAGAACAACCCAGAAAGGATGAGCTGGGCACAGTTGATGCTTAAAGTGGGCAGTCATCTCTCCAGTGATAGTGTCTCATTCCTCTTTGCCGGCACAGCTGCCAGGCAGAGTAATAAATCTTTCAGATGGAAGTACTTGGCGTGGACCTAAATTTACCTTCCTTTCTGCAACCCTCTCAGCCGTGCAGCAGCAGCTCCCAACACTGCTCCCAGCCTGCTCAGCCAAGCACAGAGCCTTCACAGCCTGCTAAAACCTGGCTGCCTTGGGTCATATTTACTCCTGACAGTTTGGGATAAGGCAGAAATAAAGTGACTCTTCCTGCAGGAGGCTCTGCTTATTTAGTTATCAGAGGAGACCATTCTGCATGCTGTGGCATCTGGGTCATGGTCACCTCCATGAGGGATTTGTAGCATGTTTTTGACCTGTGCATGCATATGGAGCAGTCCTGGCACAGCCCCACTGCCATGGAGGACTGGAGCCACTCCAGCACTGCTCCAGAAAGGATCATAGAATCACAGACTGGTTTGGGTTGGAAGGGACCCTAAAACTCACTAAGTTCCACCCCCTGACATGGGCAGTGACACCTTCCACTAGAGCAGGTTGCTCCAAGCCCCTGTGTCCAACCTGGCCTTGAACACTGCCAGGGATGGGGCAGCCACAGCTCCTCTGGGCAACCTGTGCCAGCGCCTCAGCACCCTCACAGTGAAGATTTTTTTCCTAATCTAAACCTACCCTCTGAGATGTAGATATCCCAGGATTCCCAGCACTGGGAATGCTGGGAAGCAATTCAGTGCTGGGAGCAGCATGTGCATATTCATTCCACGTTGTGCCTTTGTGCCCTTGGAGCTGGGGTTTGCTCAGCCGCCTCCTCTCCTGACCTCGGGGCCGCCAGGATAACGGCTTCTCTCGTCTTATCTCAGCTGATGCTATCACTTCTTCCTCCCATGCCCGCAGACACATGTCATGTGGTAAAAACTCCCTCTGGGGGAAGCTGCCTTCCCAGCCGGGCTGCCAGTGAGCCCGGCGTGATCCTTCATCTCAAAGCAGGGAGGGAAAGGGGCAGAAATAGATGCTTCTCTCCCTTTTAAAGCATCTTTGATCCAAAAAACCCTGCATGGTATCCTGCCCTTTGATCTGTATATGAGAGCTGGTGAAGGAATATTTCAGCTTAAACCCCTCGTAGCACAAAGCACAATGCTGGACTCTACATCTGAATTTTTCCTGCCCCTGGCTCCCATGTGAGCCCAGGCAAACCCCTGGCCCTGGCATCACTCCTGGGCAGATGTGGCCCCACAAATAGGGATTTGTCTTCTTCCCAGTCTCTGTCTTCTGCTGAGTGGGGAGAGGCTGATTCCGTGAAAGCAGAAGCTGGTTTTCTGTGAAATCTGGTCTCTGGACTGGAGCTGGATACCCAAGTCCTTGTCTGTTTTGCTGCACAAACAAGTCCCGAATCACTATATGCATGTGCCTGTGTGCACACAAACACACGCTCTCATCTGCACTCCTGCTGTGGTGGCACTTAGGATTTTTCCTTACACGCTGGTATTCAGCTGAGCTCAGATGGCCCTGGCAGAGGGAGCCTTAGCATCGTGCCCAAAGGGACCCAGAGCTGGCAGCTTGGAGAGGAGGAGGGAGGGAGGAGTGGCAGCACAGCTTTCTGCTTGCCGATGAGGTGAGTCATTGGGGCTCTTCCACTCTCTTCACCTTTTAAAACAAGGTACTGAGTAAGCCTTGTAACACCCAGCTTAAAAGACAGCTCTGCAGTTAGAAACAGTAGACGGCAGGTTTGCTATATATACTTCCTACTGCTGCTTTCCCGTGTGCCCTAAGTGCTCAGTGTACGTGTCTGAGACAAGCAGGTAGAAAACAGAAATAGAACGCTGGTTCCCTGAGTATACTGTGTGTAAGGCAGGCATGGAGAGGGGAAAGGGGGGCAGATTTACTTCTCATTACTGGCTAGTGATCAGTAAAGTCTTCTAAGATGCTGAGGCAATGCTCAAACATCCCAAGCAGATGGGCTGAGTGGCTTTTCTGTGCAACAGGATTCTGGAGAGCAGCCGGCCAGCTGTGCTCAATAGCCCCCCTGTAACACACCAGTGAGAGCCAGGGCTGAGGCCTTGCTCCAGGAGCTTGATTATGAAGGACATGGCATCTCAGAGGATTTGGGTGAAGGCCTGATGATGGCAGGGTTGAGCCTGGACATCCTGTGCCTTGTGAAAACAACTCTCCTGGCCCTGCCCCAGTAGCTTTGCCAGCAGCCCAGGCTGCACATGGTGGCAGCAGGACCAGAGATGGTCACCTTGCCACAGAGGCTGGCAGCCACCCTGCAGTTGAAACCTCCTGGGGTTGTGTCTTTCTTTCTATACAACCTATGCAATTCGTGGATCCCTCTCGGGTTTCTCCCCCACACATCAGTTTGGAGAGATGTGAGTTATGCTCCCTTGGTCCTGGCTTTGTTCTTGACAAAACGGTATAAAAGAAAGAAAGTGGGCATGTGGGAACAGCCTCCTTTTCACTGCACATCCCTCTCAGCGCAGAGGCTGGAGGCAAAGCCCTGCCATTCCAAAGAGCCCAGGACCAGGGTCACTTCTGAGGTGTCCCTTTTGCAACAAGGTGCTGGCATGGAGGATGTGCTAGGGTCTTGGGGCTGAAGGCAGCAGTGCCTTGCATGGCTCCCACCAACAGGGGCTGTCGGGTGAGGAGCAGAAACCCTTTGCTCTCCTGTGACTCACAGGGCACCCACTCTGCCTGAGCTGTCTCAGTGCACCCATTCCTTGGGCAGGCAAACCCTCAGTAGGTCCCTGGTGCTCCAGCATCCCTTGCAGGGTGCTCTGCCCAGCATGGAACAGCCACATGTGGACCGCTGCGATGCTCCTTCATGCCCCGTGCCAAGCCTTGTCCCTGAGCTCCATGGGGATGCTCTGTGACCAGCTGTGAGAGCTGGCACCACCAGTGCAGCACAGAAAAAGAGCACGGGTGTTGCAGAGATGCCTCCCTAACTGCCCTGAAAACTACCCCTCCAAGTGCATGAATATTCACAATGCTATTTTTGCCTTATCTGTGCTGCAGGATGTCATATGAATACAGCTTGTCACTGTGATAACTCCTTTCCTAATCTCTCATCACCATTGATGGTCACATGCAAGAAAGTGACTCCTTTCCTGTGACAGAGAAGTACCATACCTAAAGGGTTAGTTTCAGGGAATCCACGGGAGATTCATCCTGGCAGTGAGTTATCCCCTTTTACACTCTGGTCCATAAACAAACTGTTTTTGCTCTCTGGTGTCACACAGAAGAGACTTCCAGGCTCCTTCTTAGCTTTCTCTGCTACCATGCAGGAGGTTTGGTGCCCAAAATCACATGGGAGTTTGCAGGAGATGAGCACTGCTCTGAGGAATCAGAGGGAAACTCCTGGCAGTGGGTACCAGCCAAAGGGAACCACCGTGAGAGCTGTTCAGGCTTTCACAGGAGATGTAGGAGCCAAAAGAAGTGTATGTGAGCATCCATGGCTTCAGCTGCTACCTCAGGTGGTGTCTGGGCTGTTTGGTCCATGATCATAGCCACCCTGCCATAATTAGGGAGCATTATCAGCCTTAAATCAGGTAGCTCCAGCTCTCTGCTTTCACACAGCAAAGCGAACCCATATTTGATATGTGTGCAGTGAGGGGGCAGAAGTGTCCTGTGTGAATCTGAAAACTCCTAAGGGGAAAAAAAAAAAGGAAAATCTTGTGTTAGGTTCAGAATAAGCAGTGTTTAGCTGTATTTTGCACTGTGTTACTCTCAGGCATAACCAGCAGCAGACTCATCAGTCTGAATAAATTCAGAGCTGTGCTCAGGACTGCTGCTTTATTTTATTTTATTTTACTGTTTATTGCCATCTGATTTCCAACAGAAACAGCACATTTGCTCTTCTTCCTTTTTTCATAATTTTTTGATGTGAAAAATAGAACTGCAGAGTCACAGAATAAGGAACCCAAAGCAGGGTTAGCTCCCAAGCTGGACCAGGTCCTCAGGCCTTCAGTTCTGAGTTTCTCCAGGGATGGAGATCCCACCTCCTCTCTGGGCAGCCTGTGCCAGTGTTTTACCACATTCATGATGAGATACTTTCCTTCTATCAAAGCAGAATGTCCCTTATTGCAATTTGTGACCACTGGCCTGGTCATTTCACTGTGCATCTCTGGGAAGAATCTGCCTCTGTCCTGACTGTAATCCCCTTTAGGCAAAGGGCAACAGCACTAGGTTTCCCCATAGACAGCATTAGAACCCCCTTCTCCCTCTCCCACCCCCCTGTATCTATGTCTCTCTCATACTGGGGAGCCCAAAAGGCTTACGTGGAAGAAAACTAGTCAAGCCATCAGGATGGGCAATGTCAGACCTGTATGCTTTTGCCCCAGAGTCCAACTGCTGCCCTCCAGAGCACCAGAGAAGCCAGCCTGGGAGGTGGTGAAGCTCATGTGCCTTCCCTTCTCCTCCTGCCTTTGTTTGCAGTTGGTGGATATCCCAACCAGCCAGTTTCCAAACATGTCCTTTGCTTCTACAACAAACCCATGCCCATTGACATGGCTTCCTGGGGATAGCTGATGTCCCATGCGCACTTTCACACTCCTTTTCCATCACAGCTTGGACCAAAACTGAGGAGAGTGAGTCGGGGAGGGTCGGGCACATTTTGATACTGCTTAGTTACATGAAAGCATCAGCACCTTCCCTTTCTCACTGGATCCACCACATCACCCCGAAGCTGCTGCACGCTCTCCGACTGCTTGCTAAGTCACTTGAAAGCCTTCTGACAGCATATGCTCGTTCATCTGATGGGGGATGTGGCTGTCTTGCTGTGTGTGCTGTGGGCTGAGCATGGTGGCTCCTGCCTGGCTGCTTTCTAGGAAAGGCATCAAAATGCCCTGGGTGGGGGGTTCTGTGCTGAACTTCTATTCCCATGCCTAATTCCTGGGTGGCTGGGCAGATTTCCAGCACTGTTTGTAGGCTGTTGGTTTGAGGCGGATGTTGTTAAGAGGGTGTCTGGATGTACCAGTGTCTTTGCTGAACTCTGTACAGTTGCCATAGAAATCCAGGACATGCAAATCTGACTGATAATTGTCTTTTTTCCTTTCTTTTTGCATTAAGTAAAGGAAACTGCACAGCTAGACCTGCTTTTCTGAGGAGCTGGACTAGGAAATCTTGGCTGTCAAGTGGTGATTTTGGATGATACTGCAAGTAGCCATGTGTGTGCTGACAGGTAAGGATAATGCTCAGGGAACAGACCTGCTCCAGGATGGGTATGGACAGAAGTTGAAGAAAGCCTGTGCTCAGATGGGACCTTACACTGCTGCTGTTGACACAAGGTGGAAGTGAGATCAGATCCCAGTTTTCTGTGCATCATCTCTTCACCCCCAAATCACAGAATCATAGAATGGTTTGGGTTGGAAAGGACCGTAAGACCATCTAGTTCCAACCCCCCTGCCATGGGCAGGGACACCTCGCACTTAACTATGTCCCCCAAGGCTCTGTCCAACCTGGACTTGAACACCACCAGGGATGGAGCATTTACCACTTCCTTGCGCAACCCATTCCAGTGCCTCACCACCCTCACTGTGAAGAACTTCTTCCTTATATCTAAACTAAACTTCCCCTGTTTAAGTTTGAACCCATTACCCCTTGTCCTATCACTACTGTCCCTGTTGAAGTGCCTCTCTCTAGCATCCTGATCTCATATGTGATCTCATAAGAGCACAGGTATTTCCAATTAGGAAAGATCCATCTTGGTGTCCACAAAGCTCTGCCGGGTATTTCACAACAAATACTGTTTGCAATTTATAGCATGCTATGATATGATCTTTATATAAATTCGATTTCCTCCTCTAGATCCTGGATAAAAGCAATATAGGGCCTCATCCACCTTCAGAAAAAACAGCTGCGTGGCTGTGCCCCGGTGCTACTTATTTTTAAGCCATCATGCTAGTATTACTCTGGTTGCAGTTGTGTTTATAACATGCCTTCTTTTTTTGCTTTGAAAGAGCAAAATCAGGGTACAAATAATTATACATCAAAGAAGTAACTGTTCAAACATTTTACTAAAGACCATAATGGAAGCATTTAAGAAAGTATTGAAGTGTTAAGAGTTTAAAGAAATGGTACTTCCTGCCACAGCCAGAATTATGTCTGCCTTTAGTTGCATGATGAAGCTCTGTTCCTCCCAGAACAGAGCCCTGGCCAGACGTGGTGGTGGTTGCAATGTGAGCTGCAGCCAAAATATCCCAGACAAGGGATATTTTGCCTTTCTGAAAACTTCGTTTTTTCTCACACTAGCCCAGAAGCCACCCTCTGCCCACTTTAGTGAGTCCTCCCTCATGTGAGCACTGCCATTGATGTCAGAGGAAATGAGTACATGCCCAGCAGCATGGGAAAGCCTTGCACAACCAGGCCCAAATATAAACCGGACATGAGAGATAAAGTGAATACAATTGCCATAGCTCGGGGGCCCAGCCAGCTTGTGTTAATGTTGGGGGGTGCTGGTTCCCTGACCATCTCCTGGCTTCCACTCAAATCAAGCAGCAGCATCAAATTCAGCCCATGGCTCAACACTAAGCTTTTTTCTCAATTACAAGCCTTCTTAAGATAGTCCCTATTAATTGGTATTTCGAAAGTGCCGTGGCATAAGATGATGAGCAGCATGGCTCCTCCTCTCAGTCTGCAGCCAGGGCTGCTCCTCCCTGCGTAGTGTTCAGGGCTTCCATTGCAGCAGCCTGCTGTGCTGGCCTGCCTGGTGTCTGCCAGCTGCAGTAGGATGCTCATGGACATCAGAACTTGTACCCATGTCACGTACACCCAGCGTGCCGGGACCCATCAGAGGGAGGAAATTCGGGTAATTACCTCCCTGAGAGCCAGACTTCCAGAGCATATAATTGAGCTCAAATTAAATTGCTCATCAACAGGTAATCAGCCAGTCCACTTGATTTGCTAAGAGTCATAGCTGACGCTTTCCTGCACCTGTGTTTTGTTCGTTGACACGTTCCAGAATTTAAGGTCTAGGTGTGAAGCAATGATCAGTCTGTGTTGTATGACAAAGCCTGGCTTCAGACTCTAGCCTCATAATATTTTTAAAGGGCTTTGGGTTAGAGGGTTCAAGCGCACATCGTGGGTAAGATTGCTCTGGCACATCCTTTTTCTGTGTTGTGGTTTAAGCCAAATTGGCAACTAAGCCCCACACAGTCGCTCACTCATTCTCTCACCGTAGGATGGGGGAGAGAGTCAGAAGAGTAAAAGTGAGAAACCTCATGGGTTGAGATAAAGACAGCTTAATAGGTAAAGCAAAAGCCATGCACAAGCAAAGCAAACCAAGGAATTAGTTCACCAGTTCCCATCACCAGGCAGGTGTTCAGCCATCCCTAGGACAGCAGGACTCCATCACACGTAATGGTTACTTGGGAAGACAAATATCAACACTCCAAATGTCCTTCCTCTCCTTCTTCCCCAGGTTTACATGCTGAGCATGACACCATATGGTCTGGGATATCCCTTTGGTCAGTTGGGGTCAGCTGTCCCGCTGTGTCCCCTCCCCACTCCTTGTGCACCCCCAGCTCACTCACTGGAGGGGTGGTGTGAGGAGCAGAAAAGGCCTTGGCTCTGTGTAGGCACTGCTCAGCAACAGCTAAAATATCCCTGAGTTATCGGCACTGCTTCCAGCACAAACCTAAACCACAGCCCCGTGCCAGCTACTATGAGGAAAATTAACTATCCCAGCCAAAACCAGCACATTCTTACACTCCTCCAGTAGGAGACATTGCTTCCCAGACAGCTTTCTGGGCAACCCAGCTGCTGATCATCACAGTGTGGTCATTTCTGCAATATGCTGAAATGTCTGCAGTGATGATGCTTTCTTGAATGGGACTTGAAGGGTATAAACTAGAGCAGCAACAGATGGATCTGATCCTGTAATATGCTATGGGCCTCTGAGGACGTGCTGATGCTCTCACCTGCTGCTGGTGACTTCAGGAGATGCTCCACACCTTGTGAGACATAGGCAGCTGGCCAGGGTCTTAAAAATAACCCAAACAACAAAACAAACATTAAAACAGTGCAACAGTTTGTGGCCTGAGTGTCAGACGGTTTATAGGACCTTTTGCATCAGTTTCAGCAAGAGAAACATCATCCCACACAGTGGTAGTTTGCAGGAGAAGCAGCGTGGCTCGCCTGCGCATCCAGGCAGAGTTTCAAAGGCAATAGAGATCAAAGGAAAAGGCTTCAGATAAAGCCACAGCACCGGGCACTGGGCACATTAATAATTTAGAAACAGCCAAATGTAAGAACAGCCAAATGCAGGCGCTGGAGGAGTCACAGGGCTTTCAAGGTGAGTACAGCCCAAGGCAGGAGACGGGCATTGGTGTAGGGTGAATGGCTCTTGCTGCCTGGCTTTCCCTGTCCACTTGCCAAGGCAGCTGACTGACAGTCCTCCCTCTCTGAGAGGGCCTGAAAGCGTGACACATATGAATGAGCATGTCTTTGGGAATAAAAGCCTCTGATTTTTGCTGGGTGTGTATGCAGAGCCTTTGGAAAGACGTGAGTACACAGACTATGGCCTATTACCATTCATTTTGTGCACGCGTGTGACCTGACACTGAGTATGGTGAGCGTGCCCAGCTCATAAAAACTACTCTTTTGGTGGTGGTTAAAGATTGTTAGTAAGTATTATTAGAGGGATGAAATGTTTCTTGGGAAATACAGGATTTTTAATCAAGCTTTAATTACCATGTGCCACCTATCTTCCTTAAACTGAAAATAATGAATTTCAGTGTGAATTGTATTCTTAGGTGACTAATGGAATATTGGAAAACTCACTTGGTGATTTTTAGGGATGAGTGAGAGAGGGTGTAAACAAAGAGCCTGTCAGAAAAGTGCTTATAATCAGTGCCGGCTGCATGAAGAGATGAAAATGGGAATCTGAAATGGAGCTCTTTTATAAACCCATCTCACACTATTAAGGTACAAATTCTAGAAGCAGCCCACATAATGGCTTTGAGTCACATGTATGATATATTTTTAATAGTTCTATTTTTGCTGTGGCAATTTTGACAAATGGTCAGAGAAACATTAGTCCTGACAGCCCATAAAATTGGCAAAATCCCCCTAATAAAGCTAAAAGCGGGAGCCACTTTTCCAAACCTGTAGGGGTCAAAGCAGCCCTGGGTGTGCAGCAGGGTTCAGGCTCCCCAGTGTTGTGGGGATGGCTCTCAGTGGCACCAGGAGAGCCTCTCCAGGTCCTTGTGCCACAGCCCTTGCTCTCCCCAGGAGTGTACATCCACAGCTTCTCTGGGCAACCTGTCCCAATGTCTCACAACCCGCATTGTAAGGACTTTCTTCCTCAAGTCCAATCTAGACCAACCATCTATTTGGTGTTAAACCATTGTCCCTCGTCCTGTCCCTGGTAAAAAGGCTTCCTCTGTATTTCTTATAAGCTCTCTTTAGGCACTGGAAGCTGCTCTGAGGTCTCCATGCAGCCTTCTCTTCTCCAGGCTGAACAACCCCAACTTTCTTAGCCTTTCTTCATAGGAGAGGTGCTCCAGCCCTCAGAATATCTTCATGGCCTTCTCTGGACCCACTCAAATAAGACCATGTATTTCTTGTGTTGAGGACACCAGAACTGTACACAATACTCCAAGTGGAGTCTCACGAGAGCAGAGTAGAGGGGCAGGATCACCTCCTTCGACCTGCTGGTCACACTTCTTTTGATGAAGCCCAGGATAGGGCTGTCTTTCTGGGGTATGAGCGCACACTGAAGTTGGCTCATGCTCAGTTTTTGTCCACCAGTACCTACAAGTCCTTCTCCTCAGGGGTACTCTCAATCCCCTCATTCCCCAGCCTGTTTTGATACCGGGGGTTGCCCCAACCCAGGTGCAGGACCTTGCACTTGACCTTGTTGAGCTTCATGAGGTTCACATGACTCACTGCTTAATCCTGTTGAGGTCCCTCTGCATGGCATCCCACCCCTCAGGCATGTCAACCACACCACTCAGCTTATCATAGAATCATAGATCACAGAATGATTTAGATTGGAAGGGACCTTCAAAGGTCACCTAGTCAAACCCCCCTGCAATGACCAGCTTCTTACCTGCAAACTCACTGAGGGTGCATTCAATCCTATTGTCTGTGTGACTGGTGAAGATGTTACATAGTACTGGTCCCAGGACAGACCCTTGAGGGACACCACTCATTACTGGTTTCCACTCAGACATTCAGCCATTTACTGTAATTCATTGGACAGGGCCATCCAGCTAATTCCTTATCCATCTCACAGTCCATCCATCAAACCTGTATCTTTCCAATTAGGTGACAAGAATGTTGTAGGGCACTGCATCAAAGGCCTTACAGGCTTCTAGGTAGATGACATCTGTAGCTCTTCCCTTGACCGCTGATGCAGCCACTCCATCAGAAGGCCACCAGGTTCGTCAGACATGATTATGCTTTGGTGAAGCCACAGAGGGTGTCTGTCCCTGCAGTACACAGCTGGGGCTTTTGGGGTGAGGGTTTCCCTTAGAATAGCTGTGCAGGGCACACAGTGCCTGGGGGTGAGGTGTTGAAGAGTCCCAGAGCTGGTGGACCAGCGAGGCAGTGTACATTGCAGCTTCCTGCTGCAACTGGCTGCTCCAGGCCATGCAGAGGTGCTGCTATTTTTTCTCTGAAGCACCAAGAGGATACTAACGTCTCTGAAACATCCTGGTTGCCCTCGCTGCAAGGTGTGCACAGTGGAAACGTGCCACTGAGCAGGCACAAGGTGTGTGCATCGCCATGCTGAGTGCAGGAACAGCCCCTGGGGAGGAGGACCAGGAAGGGGGCAATGGATGGAAATGATTATTCAGCATGTAATCTTGATGGTTTCCTCAAGGTATGTGCCTACACCCACACTTTCTTATATATAGACATATAGATCTCAAATGTGAAGTTGAAGTGCAAAGGCTTTTGAAAGCTTTAAAGGATTTACAATAGTAGCGATGCTGATGTGGGAGGAGAGATAAAATAAAGCTTTGCCCTGGCGGGGGTGGGGGGAGCAAAATTGCAGAACGGTCGTCATGGGGAAACCTGGTGTCAGCTTCTTGTCCTTTCCCAGACTTCTTGTCTGCACACCAGCTGCGGTCAGTGCCTTGCAATGGTGCACAGCACAGTGGCAATCCTGCACCCCCATGCTATTGCAACAAAAATAACATGAAATAACAGGAAATGAAGCTTGGGTCAATAGCTACTTATTGGAAGTGAATGGAAGGAGAGGCAGTTCAGAGAGGGCTGGTATTGGGTAATATGAACAAGAGCTGATGCTTCAGGAAGTATTCACCAAGGAATGTGGTATTTTTATTGTCTCCTTTTCTTTTTCTCTGCATCTTTTTTATTGATTTGCTAGAAGAGAGAGTTCTGTAGCTGTGACATCTGAGAGCTGGTGGTATCTCATGTCTTTACCTGCAGCCTCTGTCTCTGTAATTGTTTCTGGCTTCCTATGTACTGCACTTGGGCTTTTTGTGGGAGGCCTTTCAGCTGCCTGAAATTAAAGGCTCTTCTCTACCAGCCCCTCACCCGAGCTCCTTGCTTCCACTACCAACCAGCATTTTTCTCAGCGTCCTGAATCGATTCAGTATTTCTATTGGAGGTCAGGTATTTTTGTTGGAAAATGCCACTGGTGGTGAGGTTGGCCACAGCCCCCCTCCTCCTCACCCAGCACATGGGAGCCTGGTTCAGTTCTCCCATGTCCTTCTCCAGCACGAGGAGCTGGAACAAGGTTGCAGCACTGCATTTCCCTCATTTCAGTGGTGGTTTAGAGCCAGGAAAGCAGCTCAGCCCCCCTTACACTTTCATTTTTCTGGGAAGCAGATGGGTGTTTCCATATCAGTGTCTGTGTGCTCAGAGCCAAAGGAGGAGAAAGTGTTACCCTGCTCCTTGCACCTTCTCCCTCCTCTCTGACCTCCGTGTCTGGCCGGTGTGGGTCCGCAGCAGATGGCTGCTCAGTCTGTGCCAGTGCTCAAGCCCAGACACACCGGTATATCCCAGGCAGAGCAGTAACGGGACACAGATTAGCTCTGGCACATCCCCAGTTCAAACGAACTTCCCCTGATTAGGGAAATTGCCTGTGATAACACTTCAGACAGATCATCCCTGGAATTATGTTCATAAACTTCCTGTGCACCGCATTACAAATCGAGCCACGAGCTCAGTGTGAGGTGATGCTCACCCCTGAGCCCCCGCCTGCTCCCACCTCTGCGGTGGTGGCCATGACAGTGCCCAGGGTTTACACCCTTTCACCCTGTCTTTGCGCACCAGATGATGCTCACCTTTTTGGCTGGAGATGTGCAGGTTCCTCTTCCCCACTCTCAGCGGTTATCCTAATGCCATGAGAAACATGACCCCACACCTCAACTTTTATTGTCCACCATCCCCTGCTCAAATCCCACTGAAATCTCTACCAGGCTGACTCATGATGAAACTTTCACTACCTCCCTTTGTTAAACGTGCATGATCTTGAGGAGACCTAATGGAAGAACAAAAAGTGTACCTTGCGTGTGTACCTTTTGACATGTTTTTGCCCAAAGCAGACTCTTCTGGGATATGGTGAAGACTGTGTTCCCTGAGATCAATAAGCCTGGGAAAAAAAAGAAAGGAAACCTACCAAATGAAGCTTGTTAAGTTTTACAGTAAAGCACTCCAAGTCTGAGGCATGACATAAAAGCTGGGGCTTCCCCTGAGGGAAACAGACCTGGGGCTGACACTGAATTTAATTTGCTCTATGGTGAAAGAGGCAGCTTTGGAGAAATGCCCATATGCATGCTGATCCCTCAAATAGCCCTTTCACCAGGTTTAGCACAAATTGTGTGCTCCAGAGTATCCAGGGTGTCCTCATGGTGGATGGAGAACAGCACCCAGAGAAGGAGTGCATGGTGGGCACTCCGCAAGCACCACGGCTTATCTTTTAATAGAGGTATTATAGAAAATATAATAGGAATTTCTCAGTGTACAAAGACAAGAGAAAACATTTTCAGAACAGAACTCCCCACCCAGCCCTCAACAAATTACAGATGAAATCTATGTAAGAACAGGAAATGAATTTTCTGTTAATAATCCTTAAGGTTAAAACAGTCCCAAGAGCCAGAGGGTGAGAACACTGCCCAGCTCTGACATCTGCCCTGCAAAGTGCTTTCTATTTTATGTAATATTTAATTGAATGGATTTCTCTTCCTCTGTTCTTTGACTTGCAAGCGATGCTTTGGATGGCATAAAGAGGCACGGAGCCAAAACGAGCTGGAATTGAAAGAGAACTGGAAGAAAAGCAGAGCTTTCCTGCTTTGAGAATATTTCTTTTTAATGTGGGAAGAGGCAAACCAAACAGGCGGAGCTCCCTCCGAAGGGAAAAACACCAAAATGTAACTGAAGCCCTGGCTTCAAAGCCTGGATCCTTATCTAAGTGGCAGGATTTGTCATCACAAGTACGGTCACACAGAAAGTAATAGAATAATAAGAGTGAAAATGTATTTAGTGCTTTTAATACAATATCATCCATCTGAATTATTTCATCTCGAATTCCAGTGTCTGAAGCTTTTGTTAAGGACCAAGATGCTGCAGTCGTGCAGCTTTAGCACCACTGCAACTTTTCATTCCAGCTTCTTCTTTGCCTCCTAGGTGTGGGGGAAGACAGCTTGAAACCTTAAGTCCTGAAGATCCAGCTGCAAAAAGCTTGTGAAAGATGTCTAATTGTCGTGGTTTTAGAGCCTCAGTGTTTTGTAGCAGGATGAAGATTTTGGCAAGTGCCTGGAGCTGGCCATTGTGAGGTATGAAGCAGAGTCCAGGGGAGGTGAAGCACCTTTATTCCCCCTTAGGATGGAGGAGAGAGAGAACAACCATGCAGCCATACTGCATCTCGGACACCACCATGCTGTCCTCGGGGTGCATGTCCTCCCTTATGGCCTTGCTGGCTCCATATGCAGCAGCCACTGCCTGTTTTCTCTGCCTTTGAGGAGCAAAGCCACACCACCCCTTCTCCAGGCATCTCACCCCAGGCTCCTGCCTGGGTGTTGGAGCAGTGCAGGGAGGACATGCACGCTGCAGCGGGGGGATGCAGGGCTGGGGAGGGCCCCCCGACTACCTGTGACTGAAGAAATTTGGAGGTTTGCATTGGCTCACTGGAAAAAACTGTGTGTTGTCACAATGTGTTGGAGCTCAGAAGCTCACAAGGTCCCTCTCAGTGAGCCTGGTCTGGATCTGTGTCTTGCTGTGCCTCAGCACAGGTCCCTTGCGCAGAGGCCAGCCAAGCATCTCAGTTTCACTCCAGCTTTTGGCTTCATGGTTTCAGGGAAGGAGTGAGATCATGAACTGCAACCAAAAAGCAAAATAAAGAGAGGGCAATGTACATGATTTTTTTTTCAAATAGCAGGATTTTCTGTCAGCTTCATGATAGGAAGGAAATGGCTGGATTTTGGCAGTTGGCAATACTGCCTTTACCTAGATTTGTCCCAAAAGCAGGATGACGTGAATGTGCTGGAGGGGACTCTTAAATCTGGGGATAAGGTTTTGCCCCCATGCAGGAAGGGAAGGAGTAGGGTGTCTGTCCTGCCTTGGGCAGACTGACATCCAGATGCTGCTTTGTGGCCTGTGTATCAGTGACTGTGTTTCTGCCGGGTAGTGATGTCTCTCCGCAACCAGACAGGGCTTGTGAGCTGTCACACAAGGTCCTTCTCTCCTCCCGAGTGCTTTTGCCTGGGTTTGCTTTGTGATTGGATCTTTGGGTGGTGGCAGAACTTAATTTCATTCTAAATTTGCCTGGAAATCAATCCAGTTCCTCTGAGCACCACCTATTTGCAAAGAAGTGATGATGTTCTGGGTTGCAGTCACTCTGGGGCCGGGCAGAGACTAGATGGCCAGCCCTCCCTCTTGCTTCGCACGACACAGGATGAACACAGCATTATAATGTCAATCGGCTCGGTACACTTTTCAAACCCACTGAGTAAACACTTGCTGAGAGAGTGCTGCAGGTAGGCTTGCTTGCCAAGGGCTGTTGCCTCTTTCCTTAGCTGTGTTTAGTGAGTACATGGTTTTGTTTAAACAGGAAAACACACTAAGAGGCACTTCATCTTCTAGTGCTCCCGACTATGCTGCCTGCATTCCTGGCTGGGGTGTTTAATATACATTAAGTGCAACGTGCTCATGGGACCCCCTGGTTAAAATACCAGCAAGCAAACAGCACTGCACTGCAGTTACCGGGGTGACTATTTGAGTAAGAAAAGGCCAGCTAGGTCCAGTTTTCCATCACTTTTCTTTTTCCTTAGGTTTCGTGTCAGTTGTTCAACTGTCACAATGCTTCCTATATAGCCTCTGGTGGCCACAGTGAATGAACCTCGGTTAAAATATGCAGTCATGATTTTTAAGCATGACTTCTAGGGTTGGGGTTTTGTTCCTTTGGCATGCACCACATGAAAGTTTACTTTAGCCTCAGCTGCACATCCGGGTTTCTCATGCAGCAGCATCAGTGCCTGGCCAGTAAGCCAGTGCTCTCCCCATGCCTGTTTTAATGTGCTGACTGTGGACAGGCACAGCATGGCTTATGGAGGAGCGATGATGCTGCATGAGGTGAATCCCAGCTGAGGTTGCTCTATTCTTGGATGCTGAAGTTGGGAGGGGTCAAGGTGTCCAGCCCTTGCAGGAATGCTCAGCACCAAACCTGGTGCCCTTAAAGTGTGTTGAGTTGAGCAAAGGCTCAGTAGGGTAATACTGATATACAGCAGTGTAAAGCTTGCCCAAATGTGACAATTTACAGATGCAGTATTCCAGAAGTATTGCAGCAAAACCAGTCTTGACTACTACTCCAAACCCAAATCCACATTCCTCCATGATGTCCTGAAACAGATACTTTGGCTGAATGTCAGAAGCTGTCTCCTTACATTACTGCATTTGTGTCCCCAGACTTCGGCTCCTCAGCTCCACAAACATCTTGGTTGGCAAAGATGACAGCAGAGATGTTTTCTTTGGCTTCTCAAGCATCTCCTGGGAAGGGTGTCTGTCTGTTCCACCTTCACCACCAGAAGATCCCCTGCCCTGGGCCTAGTGATCACTAATGGTCCTGGACTCACTTGGCACCACTGTGAAAGGTATGAAGAGGGTCTCACACAATTCCCTCTGAGTTTAGCTACTGGGGATGAGACACAGATCATACCTGCAAAAAAAAACCCCAAAAAACAGAGAAAAGAAAACACAGCCACTGATCCCTTTCCTCTTATGAGTCTATTCTGGGATAATTCTCTCAAACAACCAGCTTTTCCCATCTCCACCTGCTGCTATTCCACTCAGCTCAAGACACTTCTCACCTGCAATCATGTTTTCTTCTAGTAATCAAAAAATAAAAAACCCTTATAGTACAAAAGGGAGGTTATTTTGCCTCCTTCTCAGCAGATGAGGTTGTCAAAGTGGGTTTCCATTAGATGTGCCATACCCGGAGCTAAAATTTACAACTGCTTTTGTTGGTCCTGTAGCTTCTTCCCAGCAGGCTGGGTTGCAGGTGCCAGCAACCTCCTCCCTCAGTCCAAGGCTGATCTGGTTCCTCATGGGACGCCAGGGACACAGCAATTTAAGAGACTTGCCAAAAACCAAAGCTGTGCCTCAACACTTTCTGTAAATGATCACAATTAAATACTAAACTAGTGGGAGGAAAGGGCACCAGACCCAGAGATAAGCATGGCCGTATTCATACCAAGATAAATGCTTGGAGTAAGAATGCCAGGTACGTTTCCAGGAGGAGACAAACCAGGCCTACAAAATCCATTTTTACATATTTTTAGAAGTGTAGGGAAATACTTGTAAATGAGGAAGCATCTATTTACTTGTCCTGGTACGATAAATACTCTAGGGTTAGTGGCTCTGGTTGAATGCACCTCACCTGACCTACTGCACAGGGGCCCATTTGCCAACAATAATGATCGGGTTACAGGATTATGAGCCCCAGTCCATGAGAAAACCAAGCAAGGAAGGCAATACTGCATGGAATCTTCCTGTGTGCCTGCACAGATCCAGGCAGTGCTCTAAAGCTACACAAACACTATCGTTTGTTAGAAAAGGAAAGTGCTCCACGAAGAACCAGTACTGGCTGAACCTGACCAAGGAGATGGAGGCTGTTGTAAGGAGAAACTTGAAGTTCGTGGTGTACCCAAAGAAAAGCCAAGAGGAGCAGTCACTGCCCCCTGCAAATGCCTGAGAGACAAGGAAAAGATATTTAAGGTAAATGCTGGCATTAGGAAAAACAATTATAACCTGTGTCCCCAACAACTCAGACTGCAGAGGGCAGATCTCTTACCATCGGAGTGTGATGTCTGGTGAAGCCTCTTGTGAGGCAGTCGTGGAGGCTGGGAACCCTTCAGTGAGCATCAGCCTGGAGCTGCTGCTACGTGGTGGTCAGTGCTGGGCAGGGGCCAGTGCGTTATCACAGTGCTCCCTCCAATGCAGGGACTGTGGAGCAGAGCAGTGCCTGCTTACGGCATCGAACAACCAGCCATTGTCCTGGGGCTGGCAGCCCACAGGGATCCCCGAGATAAACTGCTGGCTGGAACCAGATCCTGGACGGTGATGATGCCCTCAGCATCCATCAGACAATAAAATCAATTGATGTCCTTATCACGGAGGGAGAACAAACCAGAAGGATTAGGCCTGGGAACTGCACCCCAGTCACATCGGAAGTCAGTCTCATGGGTGAAATAACGTAGCACAGTCCAGGCTGGCCAGTTTGTGATGCTGGAAGCCATGCTAGTCTTACTAACAAGGAGGAGCAAGTGGGGACAAGGCCCAGAAGAAGCAGTGGCCAGAGACACTGCATGTGCAAACCCCAGTGAGTCATGCAACCCCTGAAGGTGCTGAGAAACGGCAGTGGGCAATGCAGCACCCATCACCTCCAGAGACCACCCCATGCCCCATGGCAGCCCAGGCTGGGGCTGGTGGCCACCTCCTGGCCATCAGCTTCCCGGAGAGAGGAGCCTCCTGCCCACCCACAGCATCTTTCCTCAGTGTGAACCTGGTTTATACTGCCAAGTGGTATGAACAGGTCTGGAAGTCAGCAGCCAAACACTGGCCCTAGGTTTTCTGGTGCCACAGACAGAGGTGTCAGGGGAGATTGCAGTGACCCTGTTTATTCCCTGGTTAGTGGTAGCAAGAGCACTGTGTCCATGTCAGCACAGCTATATCCATCTCTGCTGATAATTCTTCTCTCTGAAGGAATCTAAATATTCATCTCCCCTTCCCACTCATGAGGGGTTGCTCAGAGCTGGGATAGCCTCACTGACATCCATGGAGTGATTGCTGGGTTACAGAGGAGAGTCCCAGGGAGGCTGGCCACACCAGGGTTTTCCATATTCTCCGCCTGGTTTGCATGGCATGATCTGGGGCTTTGTCTGACTCTACAGCAGTGCTGGGGTTTGTTCAGGCCTTTGGGGGCTGCTCTATCAGACAGGGAACATGGCAGCACCTGCAGGGAGATAGGCAGGGCTTTGCCCAGAAAGATCCCACTGTAGCTGTGGAAGCTCATCTGCTGGAGCCCACCAGGCTTTGCCCAAAGGAAGAGTAACACCTTTTACAGGGCACCAGCAGAGATGCTTCACCAGCCCACAAAGTGCCCGATGCATTTTCTGTCCACATACGCTCACATCAATATTGTATAGCCCAAAAGAGAGGGAGGCAGGATCATTCCTTCAGTCACAGTCAGGGGCCTGAACGGGGATTGAACATGTTCAAAAAAGTGATGTAAAAGTCATAATCT
The DNA here is from genome assembly GCF_000696875.1 of Nestor notabilis. Lineage (NCBI taxonomy): Eukaryota > Metazoa > Chordata > Aves > Psittaciformes > Psittacidae > Nestor > Nestor notabilis. The sequence continues at coordinate 98,205 of NW_009928685.1, forward strand.
GCATCCAGAGTGACTGTATATGGTACCACCAGATGTATTTATGAATTGATGTGTTGGGTTGGCATGCTAAGGTTTTGGTAGCAGGGGGGTTACAGGGGTGGCTTCTGTGAGGAAATGCTGGAAGCTTCCCCTGTGTCCGATAGAGCCAACACCAGCCAGCTCCAAGACAGACTCACCACTGGTCAAGGCCAGGACCATCAGTGGCAATGGCAGAGCCTCTGGAATAACATAGTTAAGAAGGGGGAAAAACCTGTGCAATAGAATCTGCAGCTGGAGAGAGGAGTGAGAATATGTGAGAGCAGCAGCTCTGCAGGCACCAAGGTCAGTGAAGGAGAGGAGGAGGTGCTCCAGGCACTGGAGCAGAGATTCATTCCCCTGCAGCCCGTGGTGCCGCCCATGGTGAGGCAGCTGTGCCCTGCAGCACATGGAGGTCATGATGGAGGATCCCACTCCTGATCAGGGGAATGCTGGAAGTAGGCTGTGACCCCATGGGAAGCCTGCACTGGAGCAGGCTCCTGGCAGGATCTGCGGCCCCATGGAGAGTGGAGCCCCCATTGGAGCAGGTTTGCTGCAGGACTGGTGACCCCACGGGGGACCCACACTGGAGCAGCCTGTTCCTGAAGGGCTGCACCCATGGAAGGGACCCACACTGGAGCAGCCTGCTCCTGAAGGGCTGCACCCATGGAAGGGACCCACACTGGAGCAGTCTGTTCCAAGGGAGAAGTTCATGGAGGACTGAGTCCTGTGGGAGGGACCCCACACTGGAGCAGGGGAAGAGTGTGAGGAGCCCTCCCCTGAGGAACAGCAGAGACAACACGTGATGAACTGACCACAACCACCATTCACTGTCTCCCTACACCTGTTGGGAGGAGGTAGAGAAATTAGGAATAAAGTTAAGCCTGGGAAGAAGGGAGGGATGGGGGAAGGTGTTTTTAAGATTTGGTTTTATTTCTCATTACCCTGCTCTGATTTGATTGGTAATAAATTAATTTCCCCAAGTTGTTTCTGTTCGCAGTCATGACAGTAATTGCTGGATGATCTCTCCCTGTCCTTGTGTCAACCCAAGAGCTGTTCCTTGTATTTTCTCTCCCTTGTCCAGTTGAGGAGGGCAGTGATAGAGTACTTTGGTGGGCACCTGGCATCCAGCCAGGGTCAACCCACCACAGCCGAGTGAAATACTGTGTTTTCTTGTAAATTAACTCAGAAGTGTTCAGAGAATGGGAGAGATGAGGGTAGCTAATAGGCAGGGGGAACTGACATTAATCAAAAGGGAGTAAGTGTCCTTTCAGACATTCATTTAGACAAACCAAAGGGAGGATGATGGAGAGAGTAACTGATAAAACACCGAGGAATTAAATTAGTGAGAACTAAGTAATAACTGAGATCTGTCTTTTTTCAACAGACAACTTCCCTCTAGCAAAGAAACATGGCCTGGCCTCCAAGGCGTGATGAAGTGGGTCATCAGGATTTGAGGGATTATGTTTCTGGTGCTCCTGAATCCAGAGTCAGACTTTCCAGGTCTCTGATACCACAGTGAGGAGTTACTTGACAGAAAAAGCTGTGCAAAACAAAGCAGTTCAAGGAGAGAGAGGTTTTAAGGGGCTTGCCTTGCTGAGTCAGGGCTGATGGACATTGCAAAAGACCTCACCACAGGTTTATTATTAGTGAGACAGCAGGAGTCCAGCACCATGTCAAACGCATGGGGAGAGCCTGGAGGTTTTCAAATCTGAGCAGACCAATGTGGAGCACAGAGGTGAAGGGACTTGCCAAGGGTCAGAGTGTAGGTTAGAAGGGAACTTGGGCAATGAGCCGAGATCCCCTCGGCACTGCATGTTCCTGTTGTGTGTACAGTTAGGCAGGGCTGCTTGAGGGCTTTTACATACTGTGTACATTTCTGGCCTGGTTACTGCCTGGTTACTGCCAACTTCAGCTTTGACTTCTAGCAGCACCATGCCCCCCAAGCGTGAGGTTCTTCCTTTCACTTCTTCTTTCCCTGGCTGCACACAGCCCTGGGGCAAATGGCCAAGAATGGCGAGTTCTTCTTTGCAGCTTCCTCAGCTGAGTTATGCAAACGATTAAATGGTTTATAGCCCCCCTCCTGCCCCTATTTTCTATCTTTATGCAGGGTATCTTTCCATCAAATTAACAGCCAGCTATACTGATAGTTGTCTCTGGGGCTGCTGACCTGCCTTCCTAGCTCCAGTGCTGCACACACTGTGCTGGGGCAGCCTGGCTGTCACTGCCCTGCAGCCCTCAGCACAGCTCTTTGCAGAAGTCCCAGCTGAGGTGCCTGTGTTTCATGGAAAGCTGAAGTGGTTGTCTACCCTGAGTGCTCAGACCGCAGCCCAGCAGCCCTGGAGGAAGATGTCTCCACTAGACACACTCTGTTCGGAGCAGCTATTCCAGCTGCCAGGCAGGAGCCTGTTGTCATTAATCAAAGCCATATCCCTAAGAAAGGGCAGTAAGAAATTGTTCAAGGATATTTTAAACCAAAAATTATTTTTTGTGCTTCCTTTTGAGATCAGCCAGTCTCTGCTCAGGCACAAAGCATTTCTGTTCTCTTCCCTTTCCCCTGTGCCACCCTGGTCCCTGGAGGGTACCAGTGAGGGCAAAGCCAAGCGCTCAGACTCCAGGGCTCCAGGAGCTCAGGATACTCAGCTCTCTCAACACCCTTGTGTGGCAGGGGCACCCACTACCCTGCCGTGAGTGTTTGGGCACCCAGCACAGTGTGTGGGAGTCTCCTGGGGGATGCCTGCCCTCCATCCCATGATCCTGTCCTGTGATGATGCCCTGTGCTCTCTGCATTACACACAGGTGATTCACAACCTTCTGGGAGATCATGCAGCCACCAGCTGCACGAGGTGTCTCCTCCCCTGGTTCTGCTGCCCCCCTCTCTTCCTCCCTCCATTTCATACAGTTCTGTGGGTTCAGCCCAAAGCACTCCTTCAAGGTGAAGATCACTTCCAAGAAGTCTGGAAGAATGACCCAGGGTTCTTTCAGCATCCCCCATAGATGAAGGCCCCTGTATAACCTTCTTGAGACTTCCTAGTCTTGCTGGTAGCTTCGATACAGGAGATTTCCTGTATGCACTTTACCATCTAATATTTCTTTCATAACTGCTCTGAATAAGAAGCTTCAATGTGTTTACTCTGCCAGAGTGTATCTCCCCAACCAGCTACAGATCACAGTGCACCACATAGTCTTTGGGAAGGCTGTAGGTGCTAAGGTGCATTGCAAACTAGGTAGGGTCAAACCTTCCCTAACTCTGGAATTACTGTATTTGCCTCCTCAAGCCCACCTTTTCCACCTCCTCCCTGGTTTTAGCAACATCATCTACCAAAACATTTGGGAGGGAGGTGCAACCAGGCCCTGTGAGGGCAAGATGAGAGAACAGGCAGAAAAACACTGAGTCCCAGCTCTGACTCTGCCTCCACATGTGGGTTTGTGCAAGTGATACACAGGTAGATGCACATGAAGTCCTAAGAAGCACTGGCAGCCTCTGGCCTGAGCCTGCACTGTGTGGTTCCTGTGGTCACTGGGGGTCTGGAGGAGGTGTGCCCATCGTGTCTGTGGGACAAGAAGGGACCCTGGCTCCCCATTCACTTCCCAGCACGGCTGGTGCAGCTGGGAAAAGAGGGTTTACAGCTCTTGGGAGCATCTCAAAGATGTTTCCCATTTACTCAGAACATGTCCTGTAAGGTGGAAGTGAGTCTGGAAAGGACTGTGGTGCTGAAATTGCTTCTCTGTGCTGAGACAGCCAGACACGGGAGGGAGGAGGAAGAGGAGCCTGGCTGTGCTGCCGGCCCGGCAGCAGACCTGGTGAAGCAGGAGGACCGCGATTTCCAGTCCCCGTTTCTCGGCTTGTTTCTGAGTTTCTCTTTGCATCATTCCTTGTGAGCTCCAGCATTACCAAAGGGGACCTCAGCTGCTATGGATGTGAAGCCGTGTGTTAGGGGCTCACAGAGCTCCTGTGGCAGAGGGAGAAATTGGAAACAAGCCCCCAGAGCGCAGGTGGGGCCGTCTGAGCAGAGAAAGCACCCTCCCGCCCAGCATTCCCCCCATTCCACCCCAGCTGTATGGACCTCTGCTCCCAAGGGTTTAGTCATTCCCATCGGGATGACACAGCCGGCTGCGCTTCAGCTCCCTCCCGCACAACCGCCGCCTCAGCCTGGCAGCGGGACACCCACCCCGGGCACCGCCTGCGCACCCCGTGTTAACACCGCGTTAGTGAAACCAAGCGTGTGCGGTGCGGGGCGCGCTGGAGGCAGGGAGGGGACCCGGCTGCTCTCGCCAGCAGGTGGCATCGCCACTCACCGCCCCGGCCACAACTTCGCCTTTTCCGTGTCTTCCTGTTTCATGTATTTTTTCCCCAAGCGCAGGTGGGTCAGAGCTGCAAAGCACCTGATGGATACTTTTCTGAAATAAGTTTATAAAATGTGGCTTTCTCTGAATGGTCCGTTCATGCAAAACCTAATGAAGGAATGATGTCCTATTTATTCCCAGAAAATAATGGGCTGGGTATGCAAAGTGCCAAGCATCCTTACACTCTCCTACCCGAGGAGCCGAGGGCACTCGGTGCCTTGGGTTCCCAAGAGGAGACAGCAGTACATTCTTCGTGCAGCATCTCTGGGTGCCTGCGAGGTGACAGAGCTGGGTGCTGCTCGCAGCCTGCTCGCCTGCCAGGTCCTGCATTTCACCCTGCGCTGCGCAAGCCCTGCCTGAGCAAAGCACTGCCCAGGGAAGACGGGCTGTGCCTCCAAAAGCAAAGGCAGTGAATCCGCAAAATAAGGATGACAAAGCATTTCCCTGCTACATGCTGCCATGAAGAACAGAGCACCAATGACTTTGCATTTACTAATCAGAGTTACTGAAGTGGCTACAAGCTAGCAGCCTTAAAGTACCAAACCATTATCTTTCAGATGCAACATCCTTACTAAGCTCAGGTGATAAAGATTTCAGTTCCTCCCTTCCCACAGCAAGGCAGATTTGTCTGGGAGACACGTAAGCTGATGTATCCTGCCATCTCCACTTACATGCTTCTTCCACCACGTCAAACGGTCAAGTATGTTATGTTTTGCACATACCATTAATGATTAACTGTTGTCTGCAGAGGAACCAGTTTTTTTGCTTGGGTTTTTAAAAAAAGACCTTGAGAGCTGAAATGGAAAACCAGCCTTGGGTTGGCTCCAGTGGGTATTTATGACCATTGATGGTACAGAAGATTAGAAGGCATTTGGAATCTCAGGCATTCATTTTAATTTTTGCTGATCTGTTCCTGGTAGGTTTAAAATGGTTAGAAAAACACGAGAGAAGAAACAAGGCTTGCAGATGGGGCACATAATTTCCTGGTGTGGTTGCCAACTCTGTATGACCTTGAACAGGTCACTTGGAGAGGAGAGTGAGAAGGGAGTACCCATCACTTCCATTTCTAGGCTTTCACAAGTTCAAGTCCAAGTCCAAGTCCCAGTGACAGTAAACACTGAGTCAGGGTTATCCCCTGAGCTCTGGGCCAGGCCCCACAAATACCACAGATGCCCCTGACGGTGGTTGTGTAGGCTCTCCTCACAGCTGGCGGAGGGCAAATTGTCCCACCTATTTTGGGATGGGATGAAGTGGTCTCTGGCAGAACCTACTTAAAAGAACATTTTAAAAGAGAGGATGTCACCTTAGGTTTTCTGCCTAATTCTGAGATGGCTGAAGATGGCTAGGATGAGTCCTAGCATTCACCTCCTCAGGACCTTGCCTTTGAACTGGGAGTAACTATCGCTTCTGCTGTCTTTTCCCTTTTTATGTTAAGATATTCATGGAAAGGAGCAGTTCCTACAGCACAGTATCAGGGACCTTGTTTCCAGGTAGATGCCAGATCAGGGAGGACCACCCTCACCCAGGAGAGCAGGAGGAGCTCCTGACACTGGGATACCCCGGTGCTCAGGGATACGCCAGCACGCTTGTGTGCCGTCTCATGCACACACATGCAGAGCTCCTCAGCATCTCTGGTGGCTCTTGGCTGCATGAAGCCTTTCAGATGTACCTTGTGGGATCGCAAAGGTTTGGCCAGCCCAGCTTCAGGAACTGCACGAATGTGATAAGAGGTAGCTATATTGCAGGTAGGAGAGCAGGTAGGAGAGCTTGTAGGTATGTACCTCAGCTGGATGAGATCAGACAGCTATGGTGGCAAGGGCTGGGCGGTAAGTTCAGCAGCAGACCATGAGCTCTCTGTGCCAAGGCTGAGGGTGCCTGTGCAGGAAGCTGGCTGCTGTGCACAGCTCTGCCATGGCCATGGAAACCCCCTCCCAATGAACACCAAAAGAACCACAGAGATAACCACGTCCCAAGAGAATCATAGAATAGTTTGGGTTGGAAGGGACATTTCAAGGTCATTTACTCCAAACCCCTGCAATAAACTGGCACATCCTCCACTTGATCACATTGCTCAGAGCATCTACCACATTTCTGGGCAAGAGGTCCCACCTCTCCACAGCTCAGCTTTCAGATAATAAGTATTCCCTGATGATCGTAGAATCACAGAATCAACTAGGTTGGAAAACACCTTTAAGATCATCAAGTCCAACCTTTAGAAAAGGAGGAAAATAAAACTAGTTATGACCAAATTTTTCTTTCAAAGACACTGATGACTGGGGGAGAGATGGAAGCACAAACACAGAGTCACAGATCAGTCAGTTGCTGCGCACAGAGACTGTATTGATGGACATGTTAAAAATATCCAGATGGCTGTAAGCCAGAAACCATTTTGTATCTAAACCAGGATTTCATTTCCTTTTCCTTTCTTTTTTGTTCCACTTTTTCTGAAGGACCTTTTCCATGATTCACTATGGAGGCTCTTTAGTATTCAGTTGTTGTGAGGCAGGGGGGTTCTTTATTTGCTAAGGTGCTTACAGCAATGTTTTTCATGATACAATACAGACAGACTCACAGGTACAATTCTGGTTCACTGCTGCAGAAAGCGCTGCACCAAGGAGCAGAAAACTCGGTGCATCACTTCTCCCTCCATCCCTGCAGGGAACTGGTCTATCCTGGGGAAGAACAAAGGGTTGAAAATCATATCATCCTAGAAAGGTCAGGTTGGAAGAAGGTGCTGGAAATTATCTGTTGTGACTTCCCCTTTGAAGCAGGGCCTTATACTTAATGTTCCAATTTGTTTAGCGCCATGGTAGGCATCCACAGCACCCTCTCCCATTTTCCAATGTGTCTTTTGATCTGGGGACACCAAAACTGGACAAGGCCCATGAACTGTGTAGAAGAGAGCAAGAACCCATTCCCTGCTCTGCCAGCTATGCCCTCACTGTTCCAGCCCGGAAGAGGGCTTGTTTTTGCTGCTGCAGGGGCAGACTGCTGACTTGCATTGGGAAGCTGCATTTCTGCTGCTCAGAGACAGTTTGGGAGGCTAATTTCAGGGACAGGTACATAGTAATATGCATGCATCTGCTTGGGAGCGAACATGTACTGAATCATTGACATATACTGGGTACAGCAATAAAGTATAATCCATACGGGATGCAACAAGAATATTGCAAAAGAAGCAGAGGAATATAGAGGCATTTTGTGCAGCAGCTACAAGTATTTAAAATCATCATCCAGTGAGTTAGAGCTTTCCTTCAAAGCAGCCAGTTGTATTTCAGCCTATAAATACACTGCATTCCTCAAAATGAATATAATAATCAGAAAACTTTTACCAAAGGTCCTCAATTAGCTTTTGGATATAATTTGACGTTGCAGAATTCAAGACTTGGTGTGCAGAGAGCAGGTAGCTCTTTCCTGGCATGATGGTGGTCCTTTGTGAGACATGACAGCTGACTCCCTAATTAATCTTCTAAATGTCAGAGCCTGCTGGAAGTAATTGGGCCTGACAGTTCAAGGGCTAATTAACTTTAAACCTTACATTTTCTCTTGCTTCCTCCACAGTTCTAGGTCACTTATTTACTTTCTTTCTACATGATTTTCAATGTTCTGGAGTGTGTCTGCTCCTATCTGCTTTTCTGGACACGTAGGTCAAGACTGAAGGTATTAAGCTGGGCGTGTTGTGCCTTGTGAATTGTCCTGGAGTATCTTGACTTCACAGAAGAAAGGTGTTGTAAGCAGAGGGCTGGTCCTCAGGGTGCAGCTTGCTGTGGGAGATGCTGGCTGCAGCCTCCTGGGTTCTCCTGTTTGCTAGGAGGTACCAGAAATATCTTGGAGCAGGGAGCAGGTGGTGTTCCTGAGGTCGGGCATCCTGTGGAGTGGACCCAGAGTCATTCATCATCATCACCGTCCCAGAAAGGCAGAGAAGAGCAGTGTTATGGGCCCCATAGCACTGCAGCTTCACTGCTCAACTTTGTGTGCTACAACCTACTGCCTCAGCAAGCCCCCACTGGCCTCCTGCTGCAGGTCTCCTGGGGCTCATGTCCCATTTGTCTTTCTGCAGTCTCGTTTGACCCTTGGCTGAAAAAAGAGGAAGGACTTCTGAAGCAGAGGTTCCAAATTCCATCCCCTGCTGCCTGTACCCACGTTGAATGACCTTGTGGCTATTACTAGAAATGCATGAAAAGCCTTTTCTTTGGTTGACAAGCTCAGTCTCTGGTCATGCATGGATATAGAGCACATCTTTGTGAGAGCAGTGTGTGTGTAGACTCCTGAGCTGACCCCTGCATCTCTGGTTTCCACATGGCAAATTTACAAGGACGAGTGAAGCAAAGTGCTATTTGGGAGGCATTCCCTGCAGGCACACCCGCACCAGGAGCCACAGGGCTGCCTGCAGGGGCACCAGCAGCAGGAGCCTGGTGGTGGGAGCAAGGTCCTGCACCAGCCCCTGACCTCTGCCAGCACTGAACAGGTACCCACCAGGCACAAGGATGGGGCAGCAGCATCCCTCTGCTACCTCCGGCTGCTGGTGATGGAAGTTGCAAGTGCCAAACGATTCAGTCTCTTTCTGCCTCAGGCATAGCTGTGCTGATTACGTTTGTGTAAAAGTATAAAGAATGGGAAGGTAAACTTATTAAATTGCAAACTATTTTGGGGGAAGAAAGGGTTTCCATCTGCTCAGGTCTGTGCACAACAAAGCTGTGATTCTGGGTGACTGAAGTTAAACCACCGCAGCAGCCATTTCCCATTCAGCCATTAGCTTCAGATACACATGGCTCATACCTGAGCAGAAGGATCATCTGTGCTGGAGACCAGGGGCTGGAAAAGCTGTATCTGATTTCCTTGCTCTGTTTTTTTAATCCTCATTTCCTCTCAGCTAGAGCTTTCTTACAGCTGCCACGTAACCCTCTCCAGACAATATCTAATCTGTCTGTCACAGACGTATCAAGATGTCCCTTGAGTGTGGTACCTAGTGATAACTGACAACTGTCATTAAGCGCTACTCCTCAAACGACAAGGCTCATTTCGTTAACCCGATTGCATAGATTCAGCCTGCAATCTCGGAAGGGGAAAAAAAATGCCATATGTTCACACAGGATTTATATAATGTCTCCTTCTATGATCCCTGTCATTTAGTAGCCCAGCAAAATAAAGAACATATGATAATACTAACCATGTATTTCATATATTTTTTGTTGGCTTGCTTTTAAGCTTCTGAGAAAGAAAAGAATGTTTGATCTTATTCAGGTTGTTTTCTTTGTCTAAATGTTATCTAAGTCACTGCAAGTTGTCTGAGTGAATGAAATAGAGGAGGAATATAAATTAAGAGGTTTATGAAAAGTTACTATCTTACAGTAAAGGGGGAAGGGGTGGTTGAAAGCCACATGAATCCTTTCCATACAGACACTGCAGTATTTCCTCTGCAGTTATGGCTCTCTTTGTTCACACTCTTCTATGAAAGCCATATGAAAGCACTATTAATTTCTGGTTTTCCTGGTCACCTTCCTATCCTGTGTTGAATGACTCCATGTTGACAACACTTCAACACCACTGACTGAAATCAGCTCTGCTATGAATTAAACTACTTGTGCAAGTTAGAGAAGTCAGGGATTCATCAGACAAAGGAATCCAATGTCAGAAGTAATAAGTCTTTTGTTCAGGCTAGAAAGGTTCCAGAAGTGTAAGGAAATCACCTCCACCAGCTTCCCTTCCTCAGTGTGGCAAAGAAGGCACATGGTGACACAGTATGAGCCATCAATACTGAAGGAGGGGGAATGACTTTGAGCAAAGAGCCTAGAGTTTCTTGCCTTTATTTGCATTGCTGAAGCTTACATTTATCCTTGCTTCAGACCCCCTTGCCCTGGCTACCCTGGCCAGCTCTGGCAGCCAGGACAGCCTGGTGTGGGTAATGAAGCAACCCCACACTGGATGCTCTCACGCAGCAACTCAGTGTGTTCATGTTCTTCTGCCTTGTGGCAGTATTCTTTCCCTCTGTAAACACACTGTACCACACACAAAGATGTAAGTCAAGTGAGGACCATTTCTCTGTGAAGATGTTGGTCTTGGGGTAGGATGCTCCTATAGTAGAGGAGTAACATGTTTCCCTTAGTGAGGACCTGCTCTGAAAAAGGCAGAGAATCACTCCAAAACATGTAGGTGCTTCCAGCTGCTGACATTACTGCCCCAGGAATTTTGTAGGCTTTTAGGATCATTTTCTTCCTGACTCTGTGTGAAATACTTCTCACATTAAACCAGCATTCACCTTTGGATTTAGCCCAATTCCTCTTCTGAAATCAGTTTGTCTCCTCCCCGACACTGATGTATTGGGAGGAATTAAGGGGAAGATGAGGGTATCGGGGCTCTGGGCTGCAAGTCTGAAGCCTGGCACATCAGTAAGTCCATCCAGATATGGATAACCTTGCTTTGAACTGGCTGTCAACAAATCAAACAAACCAGTGGCATTTTCACATGAAAGAACTTCATGTGCTCTGGAAATAACTAGGGAAGGAAGCAGCTACTTGAGTCACGTCTCTAGCAAGCATTGTGCCTGCGGGGATCTGTATCTGGGTACTGCTACTTTTTCTTTCTTCACTCTCCATCAAATCTGTGAGTTTTGTTGCATCTGTGAGCAGAGCCAGTCAATTTTCATTGTGCTTTAAAAGCTGGAGCGGAGCAGTAGCATACGGCAGTGAGCAGGACTTAATACTTAGTCTGACTGCTGCTGCCTTCTCTGTTTTTATAAGAGCACCCTTGAAGGAGTATAGGAATGGCAATGGACCTTCTGCTGCTGTCTCCAGAGAGCAAAATGGTTTTGCAGGCACTTACATGTTGATAAATGGAACCCCCAGCATCATTTGTAGTGCTGTGAGCTCACTTCCTAGCAAGGGCCTCAGACACCGGGCTTTTCTAATGCTGATGCAAATTTGCCCTTTCCCTCTCCTCTGAACTCCAAGGACAAGCCTGAAGGTAATCAGAGAAGGCTTGCTCCTCTCCAAGCCAGAAGGCATTCAGGGATGGTGCTGGGAGCCAAAGCCACTGTGTGGCTTCTTTGAGTGTGAAGTGTGGAGTTGAACATGGGGGAGAAAATCCTCCCGGGTTCCTATGCGTGGGTTTCATTACAGAAATAAGTGATTAAATTTTCTGCTTTGTGTGTGCTTAGATTTTTAAAAGGCACAAGCACTTTCAGGTTTAGAAGTGAGAACCAGTAAATACACTGCTACCAGAAGTGGCTTTCAAGTGTTTTTTATTGTCCTTATTTTTGAGCAGAGTATTTTAGCTCCTGTATAAGGAGACACTGCCAGCTTTCACTATACTGCAGGCTAGCCGGGGCTCTGTGCCATTGCCTTTCCCCTAACTTCATGTGTATAGATGAGACCATTATTTCCATAATGTGCAAGTAAAAGCACACTGGCAGCGTGGGTGTTTCCAGTGATTAATGCTGGAAAGGTTAGGCGTGGATCCCTTGTTGAGATATCACTGCATTCTAGCGAGGACCACTTTGCTACTGTGTGCAAAGTGGTTTGTTGTTCTAAGAGCAGTAAAGTGTTTTGTTGTTCTAATATTACGAAGGTTGTTTTATTCAGATATACTAGCCAAAATCACTTGAGCATTCTGTTGTTCTCAGCCTGAAGCTTCTCACTGCTCAGCGTGCAGCTGAGGAGGTATTTTTCTTTTTCTGTGTATCAGCAGAGC
>NW_009928685.1:110293-123333 GCF_000696875.1 Nestor notabilis
AGCCACTTCTAAAATTCATCTGGCGTGAAGTGCTTGGTTTTTGGAAAAGGGACAATAGCCTGTGTTGGCGGACCCAGAGCCACTCAGTTCGTCTTAAGATTAAAAACTTAAGGATGAGATTCCTATCACCTAAATTTGGCTTTTCAGAAGTCTGGCACCTAATCTAAGCTAGCCATGTTGGCTGCCTATCTGGTCAGAGGAGAGGTAGGTTGCCAAAATAGGGTTCATCTCTCCAAAGACAGCTACTAGAGTAGATGAAATGACTTGCCCTCTGCTCTTGCTTTTCTTTGTAGTTCATCTGAATTTTAAGGTAAACACCAACCTTTCAGGTGGCTTCTGAGGGGAATCCACTTCTACGTGTTCAAAGCTACTGTACAAGACTTCTGTCTGAATTGGGGAACTGATACTTTCTCCATGAGATTATGTTGTTGGGGTGGGTTTTTTTTGACAGCATGCTTGCAATGAATGTGAAACCTGTTAAGAAATTAACAGATGGGGTTTTTATCTGGTTTGGTTTGTTGGTTTGGTTTTGTTTTGTTTGTTTGGGCTTTTTTTAATGTATGTCAGTATTTTCCAAGGGAGGTGTTTGGTCTGCAACAGACTCATATCTCACCATGTGCTTGTAAATGACCCTTCAGAAAACAAATTCTGGTTCCCCCTTGGGGAAGAGACTTTGGACACAGAGCTGAGAGCAGGAGGGTAAAAGAACAGGGCTCTTGGCATCTCCTCTCCCATTTCCTAACGAAACAAGCTTACCCAATACTTAATTTGGTAGATTAACAAAAGAAGCTATCCCTGCGGAGTTGGAAACAAGCTTCATTATGCCATGTCTTTAAAATTGCCAACAAGTCTCTACAGGACCTAATTTAACACATTCATTTGCTCACAAAAATGCTTGAACAACAACAAACCCATCCCGTACAAGGACAAAGAAACTCTTTATTCTATTCTGAACCAATCATAAAAGCAACTGCATCCTTCTCTGTTTTATTTGCACATATATCTGATTCTGTACAGTGAGTGAGAGTACCCATAAAACTTCTCTGAGGCCCCAAAGTGCTTTGGATACTCTTAACTAAAACACCCCAAATGCCCTTCACTGGAAGATCCCACCAAACAAGTAAATTGCTTCTCCAACAACTCAAAGTGCCCACAGGGCCAAGCACCAGGCAGGGAAATTGGGGAAAAAGAAACAACTGGCTTTACTCATGCACACACACACACACGTTTTTGTAAATACATATTTTGATATTTTTTTTTTCTATGATGTTCACCTGTCTGATCAGTACTTTTCTTTGTCTTCTCCAGGGGCTGCTGTTCTCCAGTAGGAGGAAGTGGATGCCCAGACTCTCTTGTAAGAATTATCTGATCGATACATGACAAGAGCATCCATCACACATTGCTCCCCCTTACACAAACTCTGTGACAATGAGACAAGATTACAAGCAGAAAGAGACTGTCCCCATGGGACTTCTGACTTCTGGTCACCTACTGTGTGAGAAAAGGGCAAGGACTGATTCAGAGTCCCTGTTCTCCACAACTTTGAAGCCAGGACTCAATCTGGAAATGAGAGAAGAAACCACTGCCCCAGACCTGCCACACTAGGGACCTAACAAGCAGGAACCATGCTGAAACATCTGAGATGGACTTAAGGCAACCACTTGAGCTTCATGTTTAGACCAGACCACATGAATACCTCACTGACCTCTGGAATTTAGTTGCCAGATCAGGCGCTTAAGCCTGATCTCCAAGGTCACCGTGTGCATGACCTGAGGGATGCCTCATGCATTCAGGGAAAGGATGTCATCTCCCCATCCTTGGGCAGTGGAATTCAGCCCCATGCACAGTGCATACAGTATAGGCTTTCCCAGTAGACAATGGATCATCTCATCGTCTCAGCACAGGCCAATAAAATACTGCAGGCTGTGCTTAGTTTCCACACATAAACAGCTCAAGATTAGTGATATTCATGGGATTAAGCATGTGAAAAAATACTTTCCCAGAAGAAGGAAAGAAAGAGTATGAGAATGAATGCTGGTGATGAGGAGACAGATGCACACTCTGCTAGCTGCTTAATGCGAACAAAAATGTTCAGGACACGATTAAACACATGCTGCCCAAACCATTCAGCTACTTGTTCATCAACCTGTAAAACACCACATCAAATCCTGTTAAACTATTTGGAAATATTTTTGAAGTGGAAAAAACAGTCTCACCTTTTTCATTTTTCGATTAATTTCTGAGTCTATAGAGATCTTGTCTCTGCCATCACTTTAAGTACTCATTTATATTAGCTAGCATGTAAATCCATTTTAAGAAATCACCTGTCTTTAGATTAGAGGGTGGAAAGGCTTAAATGCTGCCGAAATCAGCACATTCATTTATTTGTCAACATTGCCTCATACAGAGATCCTGTGATGCATCACTCAGATGCTCATTACCGAGAAGGAATGGCATTGCAGTCAGTGAAATGAAACTGAACCTAACGATGCATGCCAGCAGCAGCAAAAATAATTGCTTTGCAAAAGAATTTATAAGCAAACTGTTTAAGTTATTTGTTTCCCCAAATGACTATGGTGTAGCCCACCTTTTCTTCTTGATACTCTTGATACAAGTTGCTACAGACTGTTGTTTAAGGGTTCAGCTGCAGAAAAGGACAAACAAATACGCAGAAGAAAACAGCTTACCACTTTGCATGTAAAAATTCAAATTCTACAACATATTGCCAATGGCTTAGAAGATACAGAAATTGCAATGGTTGCTCTCATAGTTTCTTGTGTAATCTCAAGAGGGGACATGCTCCTGTCACAGCTCACCAGGCAGGGAAGGGACGGTTCGATGCTGGTCAGACTACAGCAAACACAAGATGCTCACCTCTGTGCTCACCTTTCAACTCTGCATCTATCTGCATTAGTACCTGGGCAGTGCATGAGGACTAAGCCAAAACCAGATGTAAGAATGGGCAGGGCAGTGTTGGCAGATAGCTGTGGTTTAATGAGAATCCTGAGTTTGTCCCTGAGTTTATGAATTGCTTAGCTATGTGTTCCTCTTTATTGTTCTTCTCCATCTTGCAGGCTGCTAGATACACTAACTTAATAGTCTTGCATTTGCTCGCTTATACTGTTTTTCTCATGTCTTTTTTAACCTGTCTCATATTTGCAACATTTTAGGCTCATATGTGATTAGACGGTATTACTGGAGATGGTTTTGCTGATCTTATTTAAACTGACTTACTTAAGACCAGTTCCTTCCTGAATAAATGTTTATGGCCAAGCATGATACATTGCCTGTCTCTGTTGTGGAGAGGTAATAAGTAAAATCTATTTTTCTCAATGAGGTGTTTTTTCAAGACCGATGTCTGGATTCTGCCTGTAGGTTACATCCATGCAAGCAAGCAGCCAGGAGCCTTGTAAATCCAAAATCAATCTATGGAGAAGTCTGCCTATATTATTAAGTTTGCTGGGATCTTAGAAAGAATTGTAAAGGTCTGATACACTCGGGAGCTGGAAAAGTCAAAGCAGCGTGAGAGCTCTGCTGGATCACTGACAGCCTACAGAAATGTGCTGCTTTGAAAATCAGTTCTTTACCAAAAGGTTTGAGAGCATATATTGCCTGCGAAAGCTGAAATGGAAATGCATTTTTTATTTCATCATGCTACACACAGTAATCAGGGATAGAACAATTCAGTCTGATGACAGTTTTCACTCCTTTTCTTTTAGGGGAGAAAAAAATACTGAATAGCTTTTTGTTTTTCAGTACTTGCCTTGTTCTTCTACTCTAATATGCAGCTTTTGCCTGCTTTTTCAACTGCCACTTACACACTTTCTAAAGCACAGGAAAATTAGTTTTTCATACAAAAGGGAAGAGGTGTTTCATAAATAAGGAAAAGCAGGAGTTCACTTCTACTGCAGTCATTTGTCACAGAAAGGGCACGGAAAGTGAACAAGATCTTTGTTTGGTGGCATTTTTAATATTCTTGAAAATACCCTGTAATATTCTGTGTAACCAGACTCTGTTTAAGAACTACCTATTGCTGCATCTACAAAGAAATCTGCAGCAGTAAACTAGAAAGGACACACATTTTACATGTCATATTAAAGCTATGAAGAAAGAGATCTAGGCATGTATTCTCCAAGCTTTCATGTGCTCTTCTTGTTGTCTTTCATATAATCACAGAAAACAAGGGTTTGGGTTTGAAAGGACCTTAAGATCATCTATTTCCAAACCCTCTGCCATAGGCAGGGCCACCTCACACTAGATCAGGTTGCTCCAGGCCCTGTCCAAACTGGTCTTAAACACTGCCAGGGATGGAGCATTTGCCACTTCTTTGAGCAACCCATTCCAGTCCCTCATCACCCTCACAGTAAAGAATAACTTCCTTATATCCAACATAAATCTCACTGTTTAAGTTTGAAGCCATTACCTCTTGTCCTATCACTACAGTCCCTGATGAGGAGTCCCTCCCTAACATCCTTGTAGGCCCCCTTCAGATACTGGAAGGCTGCTATGAGGTCTCCACGCAGCCTCTCTTCTCCAGGCTGAACATCCCCAAGTTTCTCAGCCTATCTTCATATGGGAGGTGCTCCAGCTCCCTGGATCATCCTCGTGGCCTCCTCTGGACTTGCTTCAACAGCTCCATGTCTTCTTTATGTTGGAGACACCAGAACTGTACCCAGTGCTCCGAGTGGGGTCTCACGAGAGCAGAGTAGAGGGGTGAGAATCAACAAGCAATTCAACAAGCCTTTAACAATCAGCTCCCTCATGTGTCCTTGGTGTCCTGTATAAGGATCCTTCTGGAAAAATGAAAGGTTTTCAGACGTGATGCAACTCTAACCTGCATAGTAGGACTTTGCCCATATGGTTTAATAGCAGTCAGGCTGTGCCCGGAGGACCTGACGTTGCAGACTCTGGAGCACACACTGTGATCACTGAGTAGCCTCATTTAGCTGAACAGCCAGCCCATAACCTTCTCACCTCTCTCAGGAGAGCACTGAGGTGTTTTATGTGATGCCATGATTGTAACGCTTCCAAAGTTACTTCATCATTCATCAGGATGAAAACCGAGTTAATTAAGTGACAATAGCAAGTTTTGTGCGGCAAAGGAAACAAAAGAACATTTTCTTGCCTCGAGGTGATTATTATTTAAGCCTTGATCCTGCCAAAGTTTATGCACCTGCTTAAGTACGTAACTAGTTCTGCTTGCTGTTAAGCAATTCATTCAGCTTGTGCCCACAGACTCCAGCCATAGCAGTACTGGTTTTGATGCTGAAGGTCCTGCATAAATGTTTGTAGCAGCCTTGTCATTGGATCTCAGCACTGTGGAGCACAAACAACGCCAAGTGTCTGGGTGGGTTGGTGCAGAACAGCCCTGAGCAACAAATCATGGTTAACTTTCCTGCTAAGCTGTCTGTGGAGCTGAAAACACTGCCTTGATGGGGAGAACTGGAAGAGATTAGGGGGAGATTCACCATGGTTATCTTCAGCTGTATAAAAGTAAGCGTCTAGTCTAAACTAATTGTGCAGGCTTTTTTAATAGTCAAGAGAGTGAAGTTAAGAGTCCCATCTAAGAGGTCAAGATGGAGAACATAGCTTGCCTCACTGAGGGCAGGTGGAGGCTGGACAAGTAACTTAGACAGGATGTCAGATATTTTTAGAGGGAGGACTAAATTTAGGTCAGCTGAATCCCACCCTTACGGTCTGATAAAGGGAATCTGAAAATGCGGCATGAGTTTTTGCACATGGGACAAACACTGACGCTATTGCTTCTCATTCATTTGTTATGCCCACAGCTGGCACCCAAGACACCAACCCATTGCCGACGATGGATGGCTTGCAACATAAGTGAGTAGTGAAACAATTGACAAATTCTTCTTTCATTTACCTTTTAGCTAAAATAATTTTAATAAATCAATAAAACTAAAATTAATAAAAGCTAATAAAGCTCTTTAACAGCCACTACACATACACAGAACAAACTCGAACATGGTAAAACTTGTCCAGTCTTTCAGACTCTGGTGCTCTCTTGCTGACAGTAAACCAATTAGATGATTTTTAGTGCTGGCTACTTTGGGAGCAGTTGCCTATACTACACAAACACCTATTACTGTCCACATAGGCCTTGGGACTGGAATGAGAAAGGGAGGCTAGAACTGAATCAGGCCCTCTTGGGCTTTAAGGTCATGATGAGTGAAAGTGAAAGTAGAGAAAAAAATCAATTCCAACACTGGCAGCATTCAGGACCCAGGTGACTGAGCTTGGAAGTAAGATGGAATTCAGGTTCCTATTAATTTGCCCAGTCCGTCTCTCACCATATTGTAAACCAGGAATTATTCAGATTACGTCAACGGAGTCAAACTCATATAAAATTAGTGTAAGATCTCAATGAGGCCAAAGTCCCTCTCTTAAAAAAAAATCCTGCATGCAAGACTCCATTCCCCAGAGGTATTTTTTTCTGTATTTTCCCCTTTAAAACTGAAAGAAAGAGGACCATTCAGCAAAACAAAAAGCAGTTATTCAGTGTTTCATATACTGACAACATTCATCCTCAGGAAGTCTTTGTCAATTGTGCCTCACATGTATAGTAATAAAGTAAAAGCAACACAAAACTCTGGTGTCTCCACATCCTATAGATAACATGAGACTATTGTCCCGTTGTGTTTAAACAATGTGCCACCGCTCATGGAGAGTCTCCCCAACAACAGTAACCAGTTACCAGAGGTCAAGCAACCTCTTTGGCCAATTAAAAATAGCATTTCTAGACACTGCTTCATTCAGATATTGTTTCTGGTTTGGATACTAATGAATGATAGAAAATAAGGCAGATGAAATGTTATATTACATTGACATAATGTGTGTAAACAACAATTATCTCAGCACAAATTCTGAGATGGGTTTTTGTTTCAGTTCAAGTGGCATACAATCAGATTTGAGTGTAATCTATCACCTGAGTGCTACAGACAATTTAAAAAATGTTCAAAGAATTAATAAGCATGTGGTCATATAGACTTAGAGCTTATGCAAACATGTATTTATGTATATATACACATCTATGTAAGTAACAGACTTAAATAAGACATATGAACATCCTTATATTTAAAAACCTACAGAGTTCTAATGTAGTGTAGATAACATATACAAATATCAAACAAGCAAGAATGATTTCTTACTTCAATTTACTATTTTTAGTTCTAATTTTATAAGTGGTAAAGATGAGCTATAATGGGAGCTCACTAATGTTTAGTTGCCCACTGGAGACCTTTACAGTAAAAACAAAAATAAAATAAATTAACCTAGCTGCCTGATAATGTAAAAAACCATCCTGCTGTGGTCAGCAGGACAGAGGGATGATAAACTGCAGTCAGTGCTCCAGGGTCCCCACTGAGTTTGGCTCTGCACAGCTAGTAGGCTACACTCAGCTCCCGGGCTGCAGCAGCTCCTGTAAAGCATAAATGAAGGCTGGGATCCTGGTGGCACCAACAAACAATATGAGCGTTAGCTCTCATGTTTAACAGGTTTACAAAGTCATTTCCCTTCTACATCCTTGGTTGGACTGAGAGTAATTTCTAGTGCTCTTTTTCTGTCCTCTCCTGAACATAAACTGTGGATATTTTCTTTAATTATTTTCTAGACCATTTCATTGGCAAAGTTGAGTTTTGTAACAGACATTCCCCAAAGTCACAGATTCTTGCTCCTATTTCTGCAGAGCTGTCATTTAATTTGATATGGCTGTTTCAGGGGCCTTTGACTTCCCTCATCTCTGGTAAATCTTAACAATTTGTACCACAACAACCCTTATGACCAGTTTACAGAAATTTATAATTTCTGTATATTTGATTTCCTGATATTAAACAGCATTTTCCTGCTATGTTTTGTAAATCCTTTGCTAAATCCAAGTTTCAAGTTCAGAGCTTGAGCGTTATTTCCATGTTTCCCTTAGTTACTCTGTGTTGTCAGAAAGTCGATCCAGGTTGGATGCTTCTATGTTCAAAGTTCTCCCTTCTGTTTCTCATCTACTATACAATAAAGAACTTCTTCCAATTGTTTTCAGAGCTATTTTTCTGCACAGACTGGATAGATGCATCCATTAATTCCTAGATCTACAGATAATTTAGCCACCTCAAGAACAGTGGTGATTTGAGCCCTCTCTAAAAGAGGGCTGGGGACTTCTTGTTCTTACTCATATTATTCTTTCCTTCTCCTTATGCCACCTTTGTACCTTCCTCTATCGGTTTTCACCCCTGCTCTTAGGAGTTCCCCAACATAATTAATGACATCAGTAACACTACTACACGTATCTCTGCTACACCCATTAGACTGTCAGAGTTCCCGCCTGGTTCAGCTTCGACAGGAAGGTCAGGAATAACCTCTGGTGCTCCGTAACACCTTGTTGTTCCCTATCGTCTTCTATTTGTATATGGGTACTGCAAATGTGAGAGAGGGAAATAAATCCTTAAAGCATATTGGGGCACTCAGGGGCATGATGTGACTTGTTTTAAATAGGTGTGCATTTTTATTTTCCAGCAAGATTGCTCTCATGACCAACTTAAAAAGTAAATAAATAAACCATGATTCTGGCCAATGGAGTGTATCATAAACTCTACAAAACCTCAGAGGTCCTTTTGTTGTCTTCCTGCTGGCTCTGAGGCAGGTGAGGACTGCTAAATTCTGTTCCCAGAAGCCTGCTGGCATCAAGAGAGGCTGGTGGGACCCACATGCTGATTTGACTTGATGCAGAAGCAGCAAACAGGCAAAAATCAATGTTCTTCCAAAGGGAAAGAAATTAGTTCAGTATGAAAAAATATGTGAAAACACAAAATATGAAATTTCTCCAAAGGCCAGCACAAGAAACCAACAGTGCACAGGAGCACTGTTGGCAAGCACAGGAGACTACTGGTGGCAAGCACGCTGCAGGATCCAGCAGCCCTCATTTTCAGTGCATCTTTTTGCCTGAATGCTCTCTTGTAATAAGGGATCTGAATTCAACAAGTCTGAGTCATACCAGATAAATGCAAACTTGGCTCTCTAAGACTTTATGAAAAATGCCCATGTATTTCTACAAAGGCATTAAAAGTATCCTGTTGACTAACCCAGTGTGTTCCTTGCTGCCCTGGATATCTCACTCTGTGGCTGACAGAGAAGGAAAAAATCCTGATCTGCCTCATGGCCAAACCCCAGAGAATTATACCCTTTGTCTCAGGAGCCTTTCACCTTCTCAGGCTGCTCTGAAAATCTGGAAAGAAATTAGAAACAATGGATGCTCTTGCCTTAAAAGAAATTTCGTGGTGGTGTGTGTTCCTTATCCTGAAGATGCTCCTGTTCACAGCCTGTCTCAAAGAGAAAATGCTGAGGCACACGACAGGGCTGAAAGCTTTTAATGTTGGTCTTGGAGTACAGGTTTGACGTGGTCTCCAACCCCAACAGTAACAACTTCTGGGAGAGTGCTGCTCTTTTGAAAAATGGCAGTTCTGCCATTAAGGCTATAAAAGACATAGGAGATGAAGTTTTGTGCTTCAGGGCATAAACCAGCCTCTCTAGCAGCCTTGGCAGAAGTGGAAACTTAGCAAATAAGAAGATTATAACATGATTGTCCATTGTGGGGGTTTGTGTGTCTTTTTCTAAAGCATTTGACGCTGGCCACTGCTGGAGGCAGGATATCACATTGGCTGGACTACTAATCTGATTTAGAATAACAGACCTTTTATTCCTATCAAGCATGTCTCAGTACACAGTCAGGTTTCAACTAGTACTGATGGCCATGAAACACTAAAGCCACAGCCCAATCTGCTCATGGATACCTGGCACAATTCTTGTCAAAGGGAATAGAGCACGGCAAAATTCTACTTACTTACTCACTTATGCCCTGTCATATTTTTCAAATGAAGAGCAAAATATCAGTTGCGTACTTCATCATTTTTCCTCATAAATTGCCAATGTAATTATGATGAATGATTCTGTACCTGGACAGCTAAATTCATGTAACAATTCTGCAAGGAAGACTTAATGGAAATGAGATTTGTTTATCTGAGTACAGGTCCCAGAAAGCAGAATAGCCTTCTTAGCTCTCTGTGTTGCTGGCACTCCTCTCAAACAGCCCTTCCCTTTTTGCTTGCTCCATCGATGTGGGAGAGATTTGTTTTCAGATGTGTCTGCCTGTGGTGCTTGCCTGGGGGTTACCTGCAAGCTGATCCCAGGCTCAGCAGGCAGCTACACTTTTGCAGGGTCCCTTGTTCCAGCTGACTACTGCTGACCACAACTCATTTCCTCTCTGTGTGAATGTGAAATGAATATTATTGTAACAGCCTTTCTTAATACATCCCAAAGAGAAAAGATCTTTTTCTGGTTTATGTTTGACCATGCTGCATTTCAAACACATGACCTCACCTCTACAAAACTGATGGGATTTACCCCTATCATCACACGTAGTACAACTTCTACCTAGATCATCGTGCAGCACCTCTTTTTATTCATTTGCTCAGTGCACAATCAACCTAAAACGATCCCCAGAATGTACCAGCTGTGCTGGACCCTTAATTTGTGTTGTGTCATCATAGCTGACAGACAGGGGAAAAAAATTATGTCAACTGTTGAGTAAACCCAGCATTATGAACGTTTCATGATGTATGCTTGTACTGTGCTGTGTCTTTTTGGCCCCTCATCCAGTCTGCCTGTGCTTGCTGATATTCCTACTTGCCTGACTTGCACATAGGCTTCTTGATGTTCAATCGAAGGATTATTTCCATACAACCTTTGGCAAGTCACACTCTGAACTGTAAACGATTACAAAGCCCTGCTGTCTGCCCTGGCTCCTTGTAGCAGAGGTGGTAGGAAGGGCCATGCACCTCAGCAGTCACAGTGCAGCCAAGGACACAATTCTGAATTGCCAACAATTTCAGTTTTCATGAGGAGGCAGCTGTGAGCCACAATGCCTGAAAAGTAGTTGTAGTGCCTATTCTCTTGTCTCTTCTGCAAGGATGCTAGAGGGAAGGGCATGGGCAGGGGAACTCCTAAACTAGCCTGAGATCACCTCGAGGTACCTGTACAGGGCTGCTGTCTGCATGGAGTGAAGGTCTGGTCTGCAAGGTGGTCATGAGCAGATCTAAAGAGCATGTTTAAACTTAAGCTGTTGTATGTAAGGTTTTTCTTTTTCTCTTTCTTTAATTTCTTTTTTTTGGGGGGGGAGGGGGGAAAAGAAGCCCACATTAATAATGTTCAAAGTATAAACTCTATTCAGGGAGATCTATTTATAATTCTTCAGTCTGTCACTGGTTTAACCAGTAAGTCATATATGCCCAGGAATGCGTATTATTTGGGATGGAGTGACATCCTTCAGAGATTATCCCTTGGGCTCTCATCTATGAGTATTACTATTTAGATGCATTATGAAAGTAAAGTAAGTAAGTAAATAAATAAATAAATAAGTAAATAAAAATAATGGGGAACCCCTGCACTTGCTTTGTCCCTCAGAGATACCCAACTGGAGAAGAAGTAAGCAATGCTTCAACATTTTGCTATTACTCCTACAAACACAAGCTTTTTTATGCTATTGGTGGCTGGAAGACCTGACTGAGATTGGAGATGATGATATGAGGAAGCATAAGAACATTTTTCAGGGGAGACTCACGGTCACAGCATCACTGGGCTTGGAAGGGACCTCTGGAAGTCATCTACTCCAGCCTCTTGCTCAAGCAGGGTCAGCCAGTGCAGGTGCCCATGTCCAGGTCCATTTTGAGTATCTTCACAGTCAGAGGCTCCACTGCCTCTCTGGGCAACCTGTGCCACTGTTCGGTCACCCTCCCAGTGACACAAGTCTTTTCCCATGTTCAGATTGAATTTACTGGTTTTCACCTTGTCCCCATTGCCTCATTCTGTCAGTAGGCACCACTGAGGAGAGCCTGGCTTCCTCTTCTGCATTCCCTCCCACCAGGCACTTACACTGATGAGATCCCTCTTCCTGGGGCCGAACAGTCCCACCTCTCTGCCTCTCCTCCTGTGAGAGATGCCTCAGTCACTGTCTCCCAAAAATGTACCATCTAAGCAAACCGGGCTGTCAAGAGAGGGGATAACATGCCTGAAGTCACACTGTGTGTGACCCTCATAGAGGCCTGCATTTAGGATCACTTCTGCTGGCCTCCAGCTCTTCTCCCAGGCATCGAACAGGGCTGCTTGTGACAAATCTGCTGCTGAAGTCAGTAGCTTTGCGCTATTTTGGAGCAAAGTAAAAAGAAAGGACTTACAGCCTCAGCAAGGGACAGCGTCTTGTCAGGGGCTGCCTTTGCTGCACAAAGTCCTAAAGAGGAAAGGCAGCCTCAAACTTTTAGTATTAAAAGGAACAACTCAGTCTTAATTTCCTGAGGTTTTACATGAGATCTGTCTCAGAAGGAACCAGGCTGCCTCTATTACATGCTGCATCTACTTGATTTTCCTGACTTTCATATTTTCTCTTGGACAGTTTTACAGTTGTGCCGTACAAATGTGTCTCTCCACACCCCTCTGACAAGACCCACTAATTCCTTCAATAGATCTGCACCTTGGGTAGGATTTATTTTGTGTCCTCGAGGCAGGATGCATTTTTCATCAGGCACAGCCTTTCTTTGTCGAGTGTTGGTCACCGGGGGCAGCCTGGAACGAGGAATAAAGTACCCATTACACACAGCATTTCACATAACGTGGGTCCACAGCGAATGCGAAGGAAGAAGCAGGATGGCTTCTAAAGGGGGCTTTTTACATGCTAAGTGCCCTTTCTCTAGGTCCAAGTTGGAGGTCATCGTTTTCACTGTGACTCTCGCAGGAGCTTTATATGTTAATAAAACCACACAGTTTTTTTTGGGGAAAAAAACCAGAACCTGGTATTTCAAACTCTGAAAATAATACAACAAATCAGAAATACAAAGAAACATAAGGGCCACACGTGCAAAAAACTAAACCACTAACTTAAACATTTATTGTTGTTTACTGGAAGCTGCACACGAGCAGAGCTCAGGCCCGCACACTGGGGAGGGGACCCCTGGAGGAAGGGCTGCGAGCGGAGCCCCGACACCCCG